>NC_053024.1:8785142-9003899 GCF_003073215.2 Triticum urartu
TGCTTTCCGGTATGATCACGGTTCCGGCGGTAGCTCAGGATCCGGGCCGGGTTACGGTGGAGGAAATTCCGGTTCAAGATTTAATGGTAATCCGGGCGGACATAATAATCAAAATAATCAGAACAACCAGGGTGGTTACAACCAACAACAGCAACAGTCAGGTTACCAGAGCAACCCAAAGCAGTTGAATAGTGGGCAGTACCATGTCTTCACCACTAGCTTGGACAAGCGAGACCGGAAGGTTCAGAGGCGGGCAGTCAACTCTGTTGAACTGGCCGTGCCCCGTTATCTACGCTGGTCTGAACAGCCAATCATATGGAGCAGAGAGGATCACCCTCCCCAAGTTGATAATCCGGGTCAGTTGGCTCTGGTGGTGGCACCTCAGGTGGGAGGCTACAAGTTCACCAAGGTGCTCATGGATGGAGGGAGCAGCATTAATATCTTGTACTATGAGACCTTCCATCATATGGGACTAACAGATAAAAATCTCAAACCGTCCAATACGGTGTTCCATGGTGTGGTGCCTGGCAAGTCAGCATATCCTGTTGGTAAGATAGCTCTGGAAGTGGCCTTTGGAGATGATCATGATTCCAGGTCGGAGATACTGACGTTTGAAGTGGTGAAAATCCAAAGTCCATATCACGCCCTGTTTGGGCGACCGGCCTACGCCAAGTTTATGGCACGGCCCTGTTATGTGTATTTGCAGCTCAAGATGCATGGTCACAAGGGGACAATAACGGTTCACGGAAGCCGTAAAATCGCTTTGGAGTGCGAGGAAGGAGATGCGGCCTACGCAGAGTCGGTTTGTGCCACCGAGGAGCTGAAGTATTATAAGGACAATGTTGATCCGGCGGACATGACTCCATTAAAGAAGCCAACTACGGAGCATGATCCGGCCCTGAAGTTCAAATCAGCAGCTGAAACTAAGCTTGTTGACTTCGTGCCTGGCGATTCGTCCAAGCAGTTCAGCATCAGTGCCAACTTGGATCCGAAATAGGAAAGCGCGCTCATCGAGTTCATCCGTGAGAATCGGGACATTTTTGCATGGAAGCCCTCTGACATGCTAGGTGTACCGAGGCAACTCGCTGAGCACACCCTTAATGTGGATCCTAAATACAAACCAGTGAAACAGTTCCTCTGCCGGTTTAACGAAGAAAGACGCAAGGCGATTGGAGAAGAGGTAGCCAGGCTCTTAGCGGCTGGCTTTATTGTTGAAGTTTTTCACCCTGAGTGGCTTGCTAATCCGGTGCTAGTCCTTAAGAAAAACGGCACCTGGCGCATGTGTGTGGATTACACAGATCTTAATAAGGCTTGTCCAGCAGATCCTTTTGCCCTCCCCCGTATTGATCAAATTATTGATGCTACGGTGGGTTGCGAGCGTTTAAGTTTTTTGGATGCATATTCTGGCTATCATCAGATCAAAATGGTAGTTAAGGACCAGGAGAAGACGGCATTCATAACTCCCTTTGGAGCCTTCTGCTATGTGTCTATGCCCTTTGGGCTCAAGAGTGCCCAGGCAACTTATCAACGGTGTGTACAAAATTGTCTTCACAAGCAGATTGGTCGTAATGTACATGCTTACGTGGATGATATTGTGGTCAAGTCCAGGGAGAAGGAGACTCTGGTTGATGATTTGAAGGAAACCTTTGATAACCTGAGGACGTACAAGATGATGCTTAATCCGGCCAAGTGTGTCTTTGGTGTGCCGGCAGGCAAGTTATTGGGTTTTCTGGTGTCCAACAGGGGAATTGAGGCCAATCCGGAGAAGATCACAGCCATCACCTCCCTGGCTAAACCGAAGTGTATCAATGATGTTCAACGCCTGGCAGGCTGGATTGCCGCGTTGAGCCGGTTTATCAGCCGCCTTGGTGAGAAGGCAATCCCTTTGTATCAGATGTTGAAGAAGACGGATCAGTTCGTCTGGAGTTCCGCTGCTGATGAAGCATTTGAGGACTTAAAGCGGCAATTGGCCAATCCGCCTGTGCTCGCCGCTCCCATTGACAAGGAGTCGTTACTGCTGTATGTAGCTGCTAATGCTCGTGCGGTCAGCATGGCCATTGTGGTGGAGCGAAAGGAGGCAGGTAAGGAGCATCCGGTTCAACGTCCGGTCTATTATATCAGCGAGGTGCTCATTGAGTCCAAGCAAAGGTATCCGCATTGGCAGAAGCTGGTATATGGAGTTTTTATGGTAAGCCGGAAGCTCAAGCAATACTTCAAAGGGCACCCCATTACGGTGGTCAGTTCTGCTCCCTTGGGGGATATCATCCAGAACCGGGAAGCGACTGGCCGGATTGCCAAGTGGGCCATAGAGCTTGGGCCGCACGGTTTGAAGTATGTGCCTCGGACAGCGGTTAAGTCTCTAGCACTTGTTGATTTCATCAATGATTGGACGGAACTGCAAGCACCTGAAGAAAAGCCGGATCACACATATTGGACCATCCATTTTGACGGATCCAGGCAATTGGAAGGCTCGGGGGCTGGAGTCGTATTAACTTCCCCACGAGGTGATAAGTTTTGTTACGTTCTCCCCTTAATGTTCCGTTGTACTAACAATGCAGCTGAGTATGAAGCCTTGCTCCATGGTCTCCGGATGGCTAAGGAGATGAATCTAAGTCGAGTTAAGTGCTTCGGTGACTCGGACCTCGTGGCTCAGCAAGTATCTGGCACTTGGGACTCCAAGGACCCACTCATGGCAGCATATCGTCGTGAGGTGGATATTGTTGCAGGTCACTTTAAAGGCTATCAGGTGGACCACGTGGACCGGCGGAAGAATGAAGCAGCGGACGCTTTAAGCCGGCTGGGCTCTCAGCGCAAACCGGTCCCGCCTAATGTTTTTCTGGATGTGCTGCACAACCCGTCGGTCAAGATCCCTGGTAAAGCGGATTTGGCTATTCCTAATCCGGAGGCTCAATTGGTGGCAGCTCTTCATGTTATTCCGGATTGGACGCTTCCTTAACTGGCGTACAAGAACCGGGGCGAGTTACCAGAGGATGAGACTCTGGCCCGACAGATAATCCAGCGATCCAAGTCCATGACTATTATCAACGGCGAGTTGCATCATTGCAGTGTGTCAGGGGCGTTTCAACGTTGTGTGTCTCCTGAAGAAGGCCGTGAAATTTTGCGTGAGATCCACGAAGGAGATTGTGGTCACCACGCCGGTTCAAAATCTTTGGTGGCTAAAGCGTTTCGCCATGGCTTCTATTGGTTAACTGCTCATGCTGATGCGGAGGATCTGGTCAGACGATGTGATGGTTGCCAAAAGTTTTCAAGACGTGCTCATGTGCCGGCTCAAGAATTGAGAATGATTCCAATTACTTGGCCGTTTGCGACTTGGGGGCTGGATATGGTTGGGCCTTTCAAAAGATCCAAAGATAAGAAGACCCACCTCCTGGTGGCGGTTGACAAGTTTACAAAGTGGGTGGAGGCAGAACCTGTTAGCAAGTGTGATGCGGCCACGGCGGTTCAGTTCATCAAAAAAGTGATTTTCCGGTTTGGCTTTCCACACAGTATCATCATAGATAATGGTACCAATTTGTCCAAGGGTGCCATGAAGGAGTTCTGCGAACAGGAGCACATCCGGCTTGACGTCTCATCAGTGGCACACCCACAGTCCAATGGTCAAGCAGAAAGGGCTAATCAAGAGATCTTGAAAGGCATCAAGCCCCGGCTTATGGTTCCTTTGCAGAGAACACCGGGTTGTTGGGTAGAAGAGTTACCATCTGTGTTATGGAGCATCAATACCACACCCAACAGATCAACAGGATACACACCGTTCTTCATGGTCTATGGAGCGGAGGCGGTTCTCCCTAGTGATATCCGTCATGACTCACCTCGTGTGGCGGCTTATGTTGAAGCGGACAATGAGACAGCACGGCAAGACGCTTTGGACCTGTTGGATGAAGAACGTGACATAGCAGCCGCCCGCTCGGCGATTTACCAACAGGATCTTTGTCGTTATCACAGTCGCCGAGTCAGAACCAGAACCTTTCAGGAAGGAGATTTGGTGCTTCGGCTCATCCAAGATCACACTAATATGCATAAGCTATCCCCACCTTGGGAGGGACCTTTCGTGATCAGCAAGAATCTACACAACGGGTCATACTATCTGATCGATATTCGAGAGCATAAAGACTCACGTACATCAGAGGAGGAGACCAATAGGCCGTGGAACATAGCTCATCTTCGGCCTTACTATACCTGAGCCATTGGCTCTACTTATGTACATATTACGACGATGTATATATTATGATTAAATATAATAAACCGGAACCTCAGCTAAAGCGGGGTATCTGTTCTTGTACATCATGCGTGGTTACACGGAGTTGTTCTAAAGCGGCCTCCGGTTTACCCCTTGAGTTAGCTTTTCAAAAGCATCATGTTATATCACTTGGGGGCTTGGTCGTGTCCGAACCAATGCAACACCTCTTGATAGGCGAGAGCCACCAGATCACTTGGGGACTTGGTCACGTCTGAACCAGTCACGCCTCTTGATCGGCCTAAGGCCACAGAATCACTTGGGGGCTTGGTCGAACCCGAACCATTGCCACGCCTCTTGATCGGCATAAATGCCACGGTTTCATTTGGGGACCTGGCTGACTTGAACCATAGCTACACCTATCGGGAGCTTGGTCATGTCCGACCATGGTAACGCCATCTGATCAGCTCAAATAAGCCTCTTTTTGCAAATGGTTTTATCATTGGCTTTGCTTCACAATTTTCTTTGATAGATATTTTCTTTCTTTTTTGTTGCGTTTTTAAACCGACAAAATTTTAAACCGGTTCACACTGTCAATTGACGGAACACGGTCCATTTTTAATCCGGAGACTATTTGCTCGGTTTGATTTTTTGTTAACATCCTATTACGGAGTAACACGGTGTTTTACAACCCGGCACGGTTTACATGGTAAACCGGCATTATATATATACAGGAGCTGCTATCTCCTCCAAACAGTGTGGGTTTATAAACCTCCGCTTCAAGATTGGCTAAACCAACTTCATGCCCAACGATGGCAGGTATTATGTATCTCAAAGATTTGGTCATATGCTTAAATTTCAGATATTTTGATTTTACATATGCAGACATCATACTCCGCCTGACGGTACAACTGCGGTGGCACTTTAAGATTTTTTATGTTGCAGAAAACACTTTGGACAGTTCATCACCCAAAGGAAACACAAGTTGCAGTGGTTATGCACGAAGGCATATTACGATCAAGCGTATCAGCTAGCCTATTACAAGGCAACGCGGTGCCCAAAATAAGATCATTGTTTTTTTTCAAAGGAGAAGCAGTTTAAACCGGCTTCCGGTTCAAGCTTGGTCACCAGCCTGGCCTGATGGTTGTGGGTCATCCCGCGCCGCTTCAGCTTCAGTTTCTCTACCCAGCGGCTGGAAATCAACAGTTGTCCAGTCGATTCCCATTAATGCTGGAAAGATAGCTTCATCATGGATCAGCAACGACGGTTCAATATCGGGAGTGTAAGTATGCTTACGGATTGGAGGGATAAGATTTTCCGCTTCATGAATTGGGGCAGCTACTCGCTTGTTTTGATTGTCATAATGGGATTGATAGTGAGACAAGTCTGCTTCTTCAGCCAATTGACAAGCTAGCGGACGCACCTCCCGGTTTATTGCTCGCAGATCCGCTTCACCAAATTCTAACCCGTCTTCCTTCAAGCTGGGATAGCCCTGAGCCGCTTCAATAGGATCAAAATCCGGCACCCAACCTTTTTCCCGGATTAAGGCATTGATCGCGCCGGTTCGAACAGCAGATTTCTTCAGCTCTTCAACCCGGGCAGGAAGCACCGACAGTTTCTGCAGAGTGTCCTGAATCAAAGTGGGCGCCGGCTTGTTGTGGGATGCAGTACAGATGATCTGCTGTGCACTAGTGTACAGTTGTTCGATCAAAGTATAGGCGGCTTTCAATTTCTTCCGCACATCTGACCCCAAATGACCAATGCGTGTCCCTGAAATATCACAAAGGGTTGACAAACCGGCAGCTCTGTAAGACGGCCGAATCGATACAGAAATCAAACCGGCTTACCAAAGATAGCGGTGGTCATGGCATGCACATGCCGCTTTATGCTGGCCAGTTCGTCCACCACCGTTTTAAGTGCAGCCTCGGCATCTTCTGCTCGTTTGGTTAAAGCGGATTTTTCAGTGGCCCAATCCGCCCGCTCTTTCTTGGGGGCTAGGCGAGTCAGCAAGCGTTGAAGCATACAAGCAGGAAAGAGCATATGGAAGTTACCTCATATTTATCTTTCATCATGTTAACCAGACCGGCTTCATAGTCACGACTGGTATACAGCCGGTTCAAATAGCCGGAATGGATGTCTTGGGCGTTCAGAGCAGCGTAAGTCGCCAGATCAACATTCCACTTGCCCTTGCCAAAGGTAGCAAATTCTTCCTTGGCAATATGTTTAGACAAAGCGACAAGATTGCTTGGCTCTGTATGGCCAATGCCAGTAATAACAACTTCATCATCCTTGGCGTAGCCGGTTTGCACTGGGGCTGTTGGCTTATCAGTAGGCTTTGATGGATTGGTGGATTTCTCAATCCAGATGGGGCTTGTGGGCTGGTTGACAGGACTTGAGGCATCAATAGGCCTCTCTTCAGCAATAGGATCGTCATCCAGCTGCGGTGGATCATTGGGTATATCTTCAGGAATAGCCGTTTCAAGATCTGGTATTGTGCCCAGTTCAGGGATGGCATCTTCTTCAGCCGCTTTATCTAGGAGAGCCTTCTTTCTTGTCTTAGGCTTGGCCCTGAAAGGAGTAACAAAAGTCAGTACAGTACATGCTACAAAGTAATACACCAAAAGCATTATGACAAGTATGGCTTACCCAAGCACCGTTTTGAGCGGCGGTAGCTGGGTAGCTGATGACTCGCCAGATGATGAATGGGAAGTGACCTAATAATCATAGTCAGACGGATTAAGAGGTTGACAAAGACAGCCCATTTTAGGACAAGCACTGACAGGCAAATTAGAGACCTCTGAATGGTGTTTCCGAACCGGACTATTCGGTAAACCGGCGGAGGTAACTACCTGGCCACTATGCCAGGTTGTGCGGCGAGCTTCGTGCTATTGGGTCTTCATAAGAAATTTGGGATCCAAGTAAGCAAGAGGATGAGAAAATTTAACCTTCCGGTTTGCCTGACAGATTTTTAGTGAAGGCAAAGGATCTGAATCGGAGGAAAGAATAATTACCTCTGCAACATCAGCATGACTGGCTTCGGCATCATCCTGACAAATATCATCATCAATAAGGCGCATCAAAATTCAGCCAAGTGAATCAAGCTCTACCTCAAGGTCCGGGTTACCCACATCGTCATCAGTGGCCGGATCAGAGGATGCAGTGGTTCTTTTCCTGTGGGTAGTCTTCTTCACAGCTTTAGTCTTTTGCCGGGTTGGTCGTTCCGGTTTATCTGCTTTTTCTGGCTTCTCCTGTGGAAGTTTCTTGCTCCAAAACGGATCATTACCCGGTTTAAACATACGTTGGTGTTAAACAATGACCAGATATACCAATAGCAGGTTCAATAAAAAGAAAGATCAAACTCTTACAGCTGGCGGTTTGTTGGTGGCACAGAAGGGAAGCAGGCCGGTTTAAGCACAGACGTATTCCGGTTCATTCAGCATTTTATTCACAACCTCTGTGATTTCTTCATCGGTAAGCTGGATGTTAGCATGCCGCAGTGGGTCATCAACACTGCCAGTATACTCGCACATCAAACCAGAGCGCTGACTAAGGGGCAGTATGCTCCACGATATCCAACAGCGAGCGAGATCAACTCATGTTAAACCATTGGCCATGAAGGCTCTGAGCTTGGACAGTTGAGGAGCGTATTTGCTTCTCTCCTTGGCAGTCAATCTTTGCGGAAAGGGGTGTGTATTGCTAAGCCGCTCCGGACGAAAGCCAGGCAAAGGATTTTCACCAGCAGGGGAGGTGTCTTTGCAATAGAACCATGTTTGATTCCACTCTTTGGGGTGGCTGTGCAGTTTGGCGTGAGGGTATGTGACCTCTTTTCTTTTCTGAATCGCCACACCACCCAATTCTGTGTTGGAACCGTGAGTAAACTCAGTGCGGCGGTTTAGATGGAAGCAGTCTCTGAACAGTTCAACGGTGGGCTCCTCTTGAAAGAACGCCTCACAAAGTACTTGGAAATGACACGTGTTTGTGACAGAGTTGGGGCCAATGTCTTGTGGGTGGAGTTGAAAATTGGCTAAAATGTCCCGGTAAAATTTAGAACCGGGCGGCTTAAAGCCCCAGGCTAAGTGATCTACGAAAACGACGACCTCTCCTTCTTGAGGTGTGGGAGGGCATTCTTTGCCAGGGACCCTCCAATGGATGGTATTTCTGCTGCCTAAAGCGCCAATCAGGACTAAGTTGTTCAGTTCAGTCTCTGTGACGCGAGAAGGGACCCAGTTGCACTCATATACTTGCTTGGTCATGATGAAATCTACAAAATAGGTGATTCTGGTTCAAGAATGCATTGATTAAAGTACACTGGCATGTCCAATATTAAAACCGGAGACAGTTCTATCTAAACCGGAGTTTTATGAAGCAACAGCATCTGGCGGTTCAACAAGGGGACTAATGGTATATAACGGTTTGGCAATTTTTCTACAAAGTTAAACCGCCGGATCTAAGCATTGAAACAGTTGAGATTGCGGATAGATAAGTGTACAGAAACAGATTTCACAAGATTTCTCTACAGCAACAGATCTAAAGCAAGTTCCGAAAAGAAGGAAAATATTCAAGGTCAAGGTTCAAAAAAGAGTAGTACCGAATCAATGGGCAGAGATACAGGTAGATCTATGGTCTCGAGGCATATAAGTAAAGGCGGATGCTAAGAGCTACCGCTACACAGAGCAAAGGTTCACAGGTTCATCTAGGATCTATCATATGGGTACGAAGCAGACGATGAACTCTAAAGAACTTGGAAACCCTAGAACGGATCTACAGAGGAAAAGGTAAATAACTCACCGGAGCCAAGGAAGAAACAGAAGGTCGCTGCGATGCTCTGATACAGTCAGGGTGATGCAGCGGCCAAGGTTGGAGCAGAGGTCGTCGACGGCGGCGGAGCTCCGAAGCTGGACGACGCGGGGAAGACGAAGCAGAAGGGCACGAAGGGGAAAAAGAAATGACCCTTCGGTCTTATTTATAAGGCAAGGGGCATGTGTCAGGCGCGAAAATCAAGGAACCGTGGGTCTGGAAACGGAGATGTCGCCTCGATTGTCGCAGACCTATTAAACAAAAAAGGTATCATGGATAAATTTTTTTATAACAGGTGACGTCACGCCGGTTTACAACGACCAGAGAAGATGACATCACGGCGGTTCAACAAAATACAAGAAGATGTTGGAGGTGAAGATTTTGCTAAGGATTGACATGAACCTGTTCAAATCAATCTGGGGCCTAATGTTGGGGATATTACTACTGGGCGTAAACCGGCCTATCTGGGCCGGGTTAACTTCATCAGTAGTTAATTATGTTAAAGCCCAAGAAGGCAGATGAGAGCTCAAGACCCATAGTCGGTTCAAGGCCTGTAGCCGTAAACCGGCGTTAGTATTTAACTTGTATTGTAAGTTAGGAATAAGTAGAGACCAAACCAGACACATCTATGAGCTGGTATTGGGACTCTGTGAACCGACGGGTGTCACCCGTGTATATAAGGGGACGACCCGGCGGCGATTCGAGGACAACAGACAACAACTCGAGACTTAGGCGAAGCTTGTTTGCTCCCTAGTCATCGAAACCCCATCAATTCCATCACAACTAGACGTAGGCTTTTACCTTCATCGAAGGGGCTGAACTAGTATAAACTCTCTTGCGTCCCTGTGTCCGCGTTAACCCCTTCAAGCTAACCCATCGCGATGGCTCCGTGACTAAGTCCTTTCTCTAGGACATCTGCCGTGACAAAACCACGACAAAGTGGGTGGTGGGTGGGTGTCGAATTTCTTCGTCGTCCGCATCCCAATCCTGTTGGCCATAGTCCGGCCAGGGCTCTCCTAACAAAGAGAGAGCCCTTAGTGAATTCAGAATGTCGCCGAAGGGCAAGTGCTGAAAGATATCCGCGGCGGTGAATTCCATGATCGGCGCCCAATCGGATTCGATTGGCAAGGGCGCGGGCGGTTCGGAGTCCGGAAACGAGTCCGGCACTTTGGAGTCACGAGCTTCGCGGAGGATTAGGCTGGTGTTCGGCTTGATCGCCGTTGAGACTGTAGCCCCTGAGGCGGTGTCTAGCCACCTGTCCTCGTTTGGCGCAGTTGGCTCCGAGCTAAGGGCCGGAGCTGATGCGGGCGCGGCCTCTGGGGTACTGTTTGGCGGTAGAGCTAGGTCATACCCATCGTGACAGTGCGGCGTGCCCGGCTGTGGCTTGAATCCGTCGAAGATCAAGTCTCCGCGGATGTCGGCCGTGTAGTTCAAACTTCCAAATCTGACCTGATGGCCAGGGGCGTAGCTTTCAATCTGCTCCAGATGGCCAAGCGAATTAGCCCGCAGTGCAAAGCCGCCGAATACGAAGATCTGTCCGGGGAGAAAAGTCTCGCCCTGGACTGCATCGCTATCGATGATAGTAGGAGCCATCAAGCCTAACAGCGACGATACAGAGGAACTCTCAATGAAAGCACCAATGTCGGTGTCAAAACCGGCGGATCTCGGGTAGGGGGTCCTGAACTGTGCGTCTAGGCCGGATGGTAACAGGAGGCAGGGGACACAATGTTTTACCCAGGTTCGGGCCCTCTTGATGGAGGTAAAACCCTACGTCATGCTTGATTGATATTGATGATATGGGTAGTACAAGAGTAGATCTACCACGAGATCAGAGAGGCTAAACCCTAGAAGCTAGCCTATGGTATGATTGTATGTTATGGTTGTTGTCCTACGGACTAAAACCCTCCGGTTTATATAGACACCGGAGACAGTTAGGGTTATACAAGGTCGGTTACAAAGGAGGAAATATCCATATTCGTATTGCCTAGCTTGCCTTCCACGCCAAGTAGAGTCCCATCCGGACACGAGAAGAAGTCTTCAATCTTGTATCTTCATAGTCTAACAGTCCGGCCAATGGAGATAGTCCGGCTGTCCGGAGACCCCCTAATCCAGGACTCCCTCACCCGTCGTCGACCCTGATCTCCTTTGGTGGCGTTCGTGTGGGCCACTTTCGATGCGGAGGGAGCCGGCCCCGCCGGAGGTGGTACGTCACCGTGTCCGGGAGGAGGACGAGCATGTCCATCGCTACATGGCTGCTATGGACATCAGGTTCTCCAATACCTAGCAGGTTCTTTCGAGAGATCACCCGAGCTATGATCCAGTGATTGTTCCTTCACTTTGGTTGTCCACCGCCCGCGCCTCAGGAACCGCGAGTGGCCTAGATTACTCTCTAGTATTCGATCTTTATTAGCTAGCTAGCTAGTGATGTATTCGATATATAATATTCGAGATGATTTATTCAAGATTATATATATTATTCGAGACGATGTATTCGAGATTATATCTATTGTTCGAGACGACGTATTCAAGATTATATTCGATGTTGCTTATTATGTACTATGATTGATTCAGTTTTTCTTATTAATTGATTGCATCCATGCATTGTAATTTGAATATATTTATTTTGGATTAGTGAAATAAAAGCTATGGCGGACAATACCGGCAAAGAGGGAGAAGAGGCCCTGTTCAATATCATACGCAATCCTCGCGGGCCAGATGATGGTCAGAATGAAGAAGATTATGACGGCTCCGAATATCTAAACAACACCGGGGAGGGTGATATGTTATTCGATCGCGACGACCGAATTGATGAAGTCATGAACTATGAACATGACGAAGAAAATGTTGATCTTGAAACAACAAAGACCGGCGAGGTATATTTATATAAGCAGGCATCTGGTGATCATCACATGTTTTAAATGACTTGAAGATATATTAACGAATCGATCTTTATTCTTTCAGCCATCCGGATCGAGCAAATCTTCAGGCAGCAGGACAGTACGAGGCCCGAACAAAAAGTTGAAGGAGGGCGTAAAGTACAATATCGAGGCCATCAAACCTAATGGCGAACCATTAGCGCCTAAGAAGATTGCGGACAAGTTCATTCGTCAATGCGGAGTTCTTGTGAAGGACCAACTCCCGATCTCCCTTCAAGAATGGAGAGAGCCAGCAAAGCCATGTCCAGATCTTACTTTTGTTGACAACAGACAAAAAGTTCTGCTTTGGGAAACTCTCATGGAACATTTCACCCTACCAGATCATTTCACAGATGCAGATGTGGAGAAAGTCAAGGACGCTGCTCTTAGGAAGATGGCGGTTGCATTCAACAACCACAAGAAACGTGTATGGGACCAGTACGTGAAGGGAGGAAAGAAGACTCCAGTATTCAAGGGAACACTAGAGAAGCAAAGTGCTCATTGGGACGATTTCGTGAAATTCAAGGAATCGGAATTATCTAAGGAACGATCGAGAATAAACAAGGCCAATGCCGCAAAAAAGGATAAGTTGCATAAGCTGGGGCTAGGTGGCTACGCGGTGGCAATGCCTAAGTGGGATAAGTCTGAGAAAGAGATGGAGGATGCAGGTGTCACTCCAGTTACATTGAGCTGGGCCCCCAGGTGCAGGATTTGGTTCTATGCGCATGGGGGGAGTTGGACCCGAAGACAGGCTTAGTTTCGAAGAAGGCATGTCTGAACGGAGCCGAAGATAAGATACTTGTTGCAATAAAAGAGGCTCGATCGGGGGTGTTCGAGCCCAACAGAGAGAACGGCGAGCTTACATGTGCCCTGGGAAATCCTGAACACCCGGGAAGAACATGAGGCAAGGGCATTATTCCGTGGTATGAGGGGTTTTCGGACTGGAACACCGACTACAGAAAACGTGCGAGAAGGAAGATTGCAGAGGAGAAGAAGAGGAAGATGGAGGAGGAGCAGAGGAAGCAGGACTATGAACGCCTTCAAGGCCTAGAATCAGCGCACGCGGACTTGGCAGCCAAATTCCAGTGGCAGCAGGAGCAGATCGACTCACTTAGCCAGCAAAGGGGGTCTCAACAGCTAGCGGATGATCCAGCGTTGGATAGCACCGTCCCATCCATGCCGAGAAGCAGCGTGGGTTCCGCCCCGGGCGACGCATTGCTGGATAGATACCCCGTGGATGACATCATGGATAACGCTAACTGTGAGCTACACTTCAAAATAAAGAACATATCCATGAAGGTGGCAGACGCCGTTGCTTTTACAAATCCCCCCGAGGCAACCTTCCATTGCAACCCGATTCCAGCGGGCTATGCTCGTGTCTTGGTTGATGAGGTGGTGGACCAATATTCGGGGCTAGAGCTTGACATTCCTGGAGGTGACGAGGAGCACACACTGGGAGAGGCCAACCATCGTATCATCCTATGGAGAAATTATTGCATCATCTTTTGAAGGCCACCGACACTGCGTCAGCCGACTCCTCGTCGAAGTCCGCCACCAAGTCAGCAGACTCCCGCTCCTCCAAGTCCACCAACGCGTCAGGCCACTCCTCCTCCTCCAAGTCCGGCAAAGCGTCAGGCCACTCCTCCTCCAAGTCCGGCACAGCTTCAGGCCACTCCTCCTCCTCCAACTCAGCCACGTCAGCCGTCTCCACCGCCTCAGCAATCACGGAAGAGAGCCGCCGCAGCTATGGTGCGTAGCGGTACAAGTCGAGGTAGTACTGGAGGTACAGGCGGAGGCAAGCGATTTCAATATGGTCCAAGCCTCGCGCCTCTTCCGCAGAGGCCTTACGACATGTCCGAGGAGGAAAACGCAGCCATAGTGAAGGCCCATGTGGAAGCCCATTTTGCACCGAAACCGCCACCGCCACCAAGGGAGAAAGTGCCTGAGGAAAAGATTGACCACTTCATTCGTATGGCTAGAGCACCAGCTCCCAAGCATGTTGACATAGACTATGAGCGCCACCTCAGGAAGTTAAATCGAGCACGTCTACAGAATGAGGCGAGCTCGAGCTCGAGCAAATCAGCTGGCAAAAGGAGCAGTAAAACCGTTCCCCGGCTGGGAGAACAGGCGGCGCAATCAATCCCCCCGCTTGTTGTGCCAACGACACATGAGAGTACGCGTGCCCAATATTATTGTGGGCAAACCATTAACGTTCCCGGGCTGGGCGATGTGGTAATAACCGAGGAGCATATTGAGCAGGCTGAAAGGCTCATGATCACTATTGGACAACTCTTCGACATCGAGCCCATGCCTCTGCTTAGAGAGGAGAAAATAAAATGGAAATATGTCCGGAGCCAACCTTTGGTCGAGCCAGACGAGGTCAAGAAGCTCCCAACAAGAATGTATGAATTGCATCAATGGTACATGAACATTACCAAGATTTTCAATCGAGAGTCCCTCATGGTGAATGTCAAGAAGGATTATTACTTCCATGAGAAAGCTGTGTCCGTTGAGTATTCAGAACTATTTCTGTTATACAATCAAGATGCACTCGACAAATCTATCGTCAGTTGCTATTGTCTGTAAGTGATTACTTTCTGTAATTTAAGTCTCAAGCTAGCTGTAGTGATCATTTTGATCAATCATTACCTGTAATTATCCTCACTATATTCTTTTCCGTGGTATTATGCAGGATGAAGATGTATGAAATGAAAAAAGGTGCACGCTATGGCATTGGGTTCATTAACCCAAATACCATTAATGAATACATATGGAAATTAGATACATATTATCAAGCAAGTGTAGAGGAAAGCATGCTAGAGTTCTTCAAGTGCCTCAAATACAATGAAGATATACTACTTCCTTACAACTTCCTGTGAGTCACACTGTCTTGTACTACAAATTCTGTTTTTGCTTACTAGCTAGCTACATGTTTTTGCTTACATATATATATGCCCGCTTAATTAAGACATGCAAACGTGTGTGCATGCAGTTTTCACTGGATCTTGTTAATCATTAAAGTTGATGAAGGAACAGTTGAAGTACTGGACTCACTACTTAAGAAACAAAGTGACTACACCATCGTGAAGGGGATAGTAAACAGGTAATTTCAATCATTGTTAACTATATCTCGGCCTATTTAATTAGTTCGTCATTTACTGATAACAACTATTTAATAACCCCTTTATTCATTTTATTTGTCGGCGGGCAAGGCTTGGGTAAAGTTCATCAGCGTCACTCTAGGCCAATGGAAACGAAACCTGAAATGGTATCGACCCAAGGTAAGTAATTAAGTAGTACTAGCTAGCTAGCTGCCATCTCTTTAATTATCATGCTTCATTAATTATTATCTAATCAAATTCCATTCTCGTAAAGGCCCTGAAGCAGGCGCCGGGGAATAATCTGTGTGGATACTACGTTTGCGAGAACATTCGCATGATGGCGTCCGAAAGGAGCAGATCTCAAAGACAGGACTTGGTACGTTTGTCAGAAAACTATTCACAATTTTTACACCATTATCGATATCTAGTCACAAAACTAATACAAATGCATATTGATCTCCTTCTTAACAGTTCAGAGAGATGCGGGACAAGCTCCTACCATACAAATGCATATTGATCTCCTTCTTAACAGTTCAAAGAGGTGCGGGACAAGCTCCTACCAACGGAGCGCATACAAGCAATTCAAGAGGAAATAGCGGGATTTTTGCTCGACCAGGTCATAGATACCAACGGAGAATACTATTACCCGCTACCGCCCCCATGAACCACTTCCAATTGTCATCATGCTCCGAAGGCACCAATTAGGCTAATACCACTGGCTCCAAAGGCACCAATTAGGGGAAATTGGTGCCTTAGAGTATGTACTCCCATTCTCAATATACCTCATATACGCATTAATTATACATCTTTATTATTCTCAATATACTTCATTAAATATTCTAAGATACCCCAATACGAGTTTTGTTAAAAAAATATCATCTGCGATGTACTTTTTGTAATATACCTTTTTCACGTACAAACACATCAGTATATACGTAAACATTTAAAAATATGTAGACTCACATGAATTTTTTCATGGAACACATTTTGGGGTATCTAATAATTACTAATAAAGTATATTAAAAATAATGAAGTGGTATAAAAGATTCATCTATGTGGTATATGAGAAGCGGGAGTACGTACTCCCAGGAGTACACAACCATCGGTTCTACTTGAATATGTGTGTGTGTGTAAAGGTGATGATTGAGGGAGTCCTGGACTAAGGGTCCTCGGACATCCGACCTATTGGATATGGGCCAGAATGATGGGCTATGAAATACATAAAACCGAAAACTCTACCCGTGTCCGGATGGGACACTCCTTGGCGTGGAAGGCAAGCTTGGCGCCAAATATGAAGATTCCTTTCTCTGTAACCGGCCTTATGTAACCCTAGAACCCTCCGGTGTATATATAAACCGGAGGGCTAGGACCGTAGATACACATCCACATAATCATAGTCAGACAGGCTAGACATTAGGGTTTAGCCATTACGATCTTGTGGTAGATCAACTCTTGTAATACTCATATTCATCAAGATCAATCAAGCAGGAAGTAGGGTATTACCTCCATAGAGAGGGCCCGAACCTGGGTAAAACATTGTGTCCCCCGTCTCCTGTTACCATCCACCTTAGACACACAGTTCAGGACCCCCCTACCCGAGATCCGCCGGTTTTGACACCGACATTGGTGCTTTCATTGAGAGTTCCACTTTGCCGTCGTCAAAAGGTTTGATGGCTCCTTCAATCATCTACAACGACACTCTCCAAGAGGAAGTCTTCCTCCCCGGACAGATCTTCGTGTTCGGCGGCTTCGCACTGCGGGCCAACTCACTTGGCCATCTGGGCAGATCGAAAGCTACGCCCCTGGCCACCAGGTCAGATTTGGAGCGGCGCGCGTACGACGGTGCGGTTGACGTTGGGAGGAGGCGTATGTCGCCGTTGTGCTCGAGTTCGGCTACATCCTTCCGGTGTTTGTCGCTGGAGGTTGCTCGGCGGCGTGGAGGAGAAGTCGTTCGTGCGGCGGGTGAGGCAGCTCGAGCGGCCACGTTGCTTGCGTCAGGGCGCGACATGTGCATGAGCTGAGGGCGTGTGGATCACCAGAGGAGAACACGTTCAGCGGAGCGCAGGGCGGCCACGTCAATCACGTCAGTGCGTGATCGTGTGCGCAAGCCGGGGCGTGCAGGGCGTGGCGTCGTGGAGGAGCTCGGCGTGCGTCGCTGAGGAGCTCGACGTGGCCGGTGGAGAAGAATCTCGGCATGTGATCGTCGAGAAAGAACATGGAGGCAGCGTCAAGCGTCGAGAAGGTCGTAGGAGCGGCCATGGCGCGACGTCGACGACGAGCCTGACATGTGCAAGGTCATGGCTTGGGGCATGAATGTTAGCAGCAAGCCATGCCCCATGATGGTGGCGACCGGTGTCAGTGAACGGTCGAGTCCATGGCGAGTGTTTGCCCGAGTGTGTGCGTGTGTTTCAGTTGTTGATCGGACGCCGGTGTGTGGTCGCGTCCGAGTAGCGTGGGTCGAGTCGGAGGTAGTTAGCTGCAGTAGCGGGAGTGGCCGGTGCAATCTCGTGGAAGCTGGCCGCGTCGTGCGCGTGGGTCAGGCGAGCGGATCGTACGCCAGTTTAGGGGAGGTGGGCTGCATCGTGTGAGTGCACATATAACCCTTTGTAACTCTTCAAGTCAGCCATGTAGCCATTGAAAAGATAAAGACGATTAGGGCATGCGTGCGCTCATGGTGCGTTCGTGCGCCGGCCTGAAATTTCTTGTGTCTTGTGTCTTCTTTTACCTCTAGCCGAGAATGAGAGATGGCTGCGGTTTCAACAACATGATACTGGTCACACATCAAGTGACGAGAGAGAACGGTACCGCCATAACCTCACACTGCAGACACTCGGAGATTCGATGCCTTGGTTACAAGTGTACGTTGGTGCTAAATCTAGGTGTGTCCACCGACACCTAGATTAGCGTAACTGGTGGAGTTTTTAGCGCCTACTATTGCGTCAAGTCTTGTAGCCAAGGACTCTTAGGTGATTCTTTAAATTATTTTATCTCTCTAAGCGCTTGGAGTAAATTGCAAAAAACCACCACAATTGAGGACCCTAATTCAGAAAACGACCACCATTCAGTTTTTTTTCAAAAAACCACCACCATTATGCTGACAATTTTCAGAAAACGCTGATCACTGGATTAGACACGTTTGACAAAAAATCTGACCATTGGGTCCCATTGTCAGGTGCCATGTGGCCGGAACGAGTTAACGTCGCTAGTGGACATAATTCGAAGAAAAAAAAGTGGTGGTCAACCTCTCCTCTGCCTCCTTGGCATTTCAGCAACCACATAGCAGCCGCACCAGATTGGCAGCCGGTGCATCCCGCCGGCCGCTGCCCCAACGCTTCGTACTGTTGTTGCTCGCCGCCGGTGCATACCGCTGGCCGCTGCCCCAATGTTGCGTACTGCTGCTGCTCGCCGCCGGTGCTTGTGCTCGCCACACGTCCAGCTCACCGCCCCCGCGCTGTAGACGATGGAGAGAGCAACCTTGGCGGCTCCCTCGGGGAGAGCTCGGCCGTGCTCTCGACGCCCTCGGGAATCCCGGCACGCACCGGAGGCAGAGCAGGGCCATGGCCATCGCGTCGGCTGTCGATCCCAGCATGACCTCGATTTGGTAGGCGCCTCCGAACAAGTACGGCCCTGCCGGCTCCGGCCAGCCCGACTACCGGCCAACGAGCCTCCCAGCTCCGCGCCGGCGAGCTGTCCGATGGCGTTGTTGGGATGGCGCGCGGACGATGCCGCTGCTCGCGCCCATGCTCTGGAGGAGACGGCGTGCGCGGCCGGTACTGATGCTCGCGCGCCCGTGGGCAGTCGGGGCTGGTGCTCGCGCGCCAGTGCGCGGCCGGTGCTGGTGCTCATGCGCCCGTGCGCGGCCATGGCTACTCTCGCTGCTGGCGCCCGTGCGCGGCCGGTGCTGCTGCTCGCACGCCCGTGCGTGGCCGCCGCTGCTGCTCGAGTCCCCAAGAACGGCGGGGCGGCGGCGGGTTGACTCGCCGGCGGCGACCGGCGGTCCGGCGCGGGATTCTTCCGGATCGGAGCGGCGGTGGCGGCTGTCGTGTGGATCGGGATCGGGAGGAGAACGCTGTGGCCGAGCTGTACGTATTTTTTAATTAGATCGATATAGAGAAAGATCACACTGATAAGACGGGCCCATGTCTATTTTAACGGTCAACTAAACTTCAGTCAAACGCCGTTAGTTTCAGTTGCCAAGTCATCGTTTACGGTGGGACCTATCTGTCAGTTTTACAGTCAGCAAGTGTTTATCTGAGTAATTAGTGTTTTCTGAAAACTATCAGCACAATAGTGGCGGTTTTTTGAAAAAAAAACTGAATGGTGGTCGTTTTCTGAATTAGGGTCCTCAATTGTGGCGGTTTTTTGCAATTTACTCAAGCGCTTGTATAGGAGTCCCCCGTTGTAGATGCCCTGAGTAGCCGCTCCGTCCTTCTTTCTTTTTTTTGAAATCTATTGGCACTTTATTGCATAACTGAAAAATTACATACTTCGTTACATGCGGTAATAGAAAACCTGGAGGCTCATCCTCCCAAGAGAACTCTAACTGCATATCATACGCATGTCTACCTAAATGTATTTGCTTCTCTAAGACAGTACATGAACTTCACGGTTGGTATTTCATGAGCCACTTGAAAACAATCAGCTAATAAAGCTGAGTATGGTGCTCTAATTTCCTTCTCACCATTGCATGCTCCGTCCTTATTTGGTTCTACCTGACAATGGAAATGCTTAAGGGTTGTGCCTTTATTAAAGGCATTGCTTGGATATTATTCAGACCTACTCTTCGGAATGAAAACCATTGATGGTTGGATCAGACGACAACGGAGCTTGTGCGTGTGTGTCATTACCTTTCTAGATGTGTTGCTTCCAAAGAATCTCTATCGAAGTCCATATGTTGTCAAAGATGGCAGTTGATGTTGATGTTTGGTACTGCATGTCGTCGGTTGTTGCACCATGACATTTGGTGTCTTTTTTTCTTTTCCTTTTTATGTGCATCCTTGATGTCTTGATTAATTTTGACATTGTATTGTTGCAAAGGCTAGATGTACTCCCTCCGTCCCATAATATAAGAATTTTTTTCAACCTATCCCATATAAGAACTTTTTTCAACCTATCCCATAATATAAGAATGAGATAGGTTGAAAAAAGTTCTTATATTATGAGATGGAGGGAGCACTTGATATCAGCTTGATATTAATATATTATCCTTTTTTGAAAGAAAAAGAAAACTTGGTACACAGAAGCGCCACCTAAACCGTGTTGTCAAGAAATACCACAGCGAGTCTAGGAATAGAATGCAGGGCATACGATGATGCAAAGAATGTCTGGTCCAACTGAATTCTGCACGGCACGTTTCACATGAACCAATTTTTTCTATGACGTGACTATTGTGGCAGTTCTAGAGCACTTGGAAATCTCGAGACGGTCTCACGATCTAATTCGTTAGTTGTGTGTGTGTTGTACAGTTGAACTCTTCGACTCACTTGGAATTTCACGCACTTTACGTATTCATCGTGGAAGAAACAAAGAAACGGACGAACGCATCTATTCAAGCCAGGCCACCCAAGATGACTTGACTCGAGTCTACAGGTCTGACCATGAAATTTGTTTGTGGTGTATTTTCAGGTCAGTTGTCAAAGGTGACGAACACTTACGATAATCAGCCCTCACCCAGTCTCGTCGAACGTTGAAACAAAGATGTATTCATTAGGAAAAACTCGAGAGTTCTGTCCACACAAGCATGAATCCTGCATGACGTGAGACCAAAAGCATGCATGCATGCTACTCCCTCTGTACCACAATACTTGTTGCTAGGGAACTAGTACTGGTTTTCTCAAACGACAAGTATTTTGGTACAGAGGTGGTGTTAGAAATATAATTGGGTTTAAGTTAGAGATAAGGAGATAGAGATAGAATTAGTTTAGACCACGTGTAACTTGTCTTGTACTCCAACTCTCTACCTCTCTTATACTTCTATATATACTTTACACAAGGGTCAGATCAATACAACAACAATATTCAGCCATACTACAGTTTTCACAGGTGGTACTTCGACAGCAAACCATACTGGCTAGGCTGTGCTATATATAGCAGTATCGAACAACAAAGTCGCCATAGGCAAAGTCATACAAAGTTGTTTCTGTTACAAAGTTAAACACAATGAGCATCGTCCTTAGATGCTTGTGCGTGCAACTAGCTATAGCCTCGTTCCTGCTCACACAAACCAGCTCCACTGAAGCCCATGGCAACAACACGGGCAGTTGTGCTGTGAGTGAGAGATCCGCCCTTGTCCGCTTCAAAGCGGGCTTGTCGGACCCTGCAGACCGCCTTTCGACGTGGCAGGGCGACCACTGCTGCCGATGGAAGGGTATCCGCTGCAGCAAGAGAACCAGCCATGTCATCAAGCTCGATCTTCAAGGTTCCTATGACAGCTATCTAGGAGGCAACATAAGCTCCTCGTTGGCTGGTCTAGAACGTCTAAGGTACCTCGACCTCAGCGGCAACTCATTTAGCGGCTTTCAGCTAGCAGAGACTTTGCCGTCTCTCCACCACTTGAGGTATCTAAACCTGTCCAGCTCGGGCTTTGTTGGAAGGATACCACCACAGCTGGGTAATCTCACCGACTTACGTTACTTGAGTCTTGGTGGTAACGCCGACACATACTCCACGGATATCACCTGGTTGTCGCGATTATCTTCCCTTGAACACCTGGACTTGAGCTCTGTGAACCTCAGCACCATTCCGAACTGGTTGCCAGTCGTGAATATGCTTCCTTCCCTCAAAGTTCTTCTTCTTACTAGCTGCCAACTTAACAACAGTCCTGATTCTCTTGTGCATTCAAACCTGACATCTCTTGAAACTCTCGACATTTCCTTCAACCTTGCCCCAAAGCGTCTAGCACCCAACTGGTTTTGGGGCTTGACTAGCCTTAAGTTGCTTGATATCTCATGGAGTCAATTTAGTGGTCCAATTCCTGACGAGATTGGGAATATGACCTCCATGGTAGAGCTCTATCTGTCACATAATAATCTTGTGGGCATGATACCGTCAAACCTGAAAAAACTTTGTAACTTGGAAACATTGTTTATACATGATGCCGGTATCAATGGAAGCATAACGGAATTCTTTCAACGGTTGCCTTCTTGTTCATGGAATAAATTTTCAGCCTTGGATCTATCTAACAACAGTTTGACAGGAAGCCTACCAACCAAGCTGCAAGAATCCTGGCTCAATCTGACCTTTATCTATCTTGGTGGAAACAAACTCACAGGTCAGGTGCCGCTATGGATAGGAGAGCTCAGAAAGCTAACTGCATTGAACCTAATGAACAACTACCTGGATGGTGTTATACATGAAGGTCATTTATCAAACCTAGCAAGATTGCAGAGATTGTTGTTGTCAGGTAATTCAATAGCCATCACAGTGAATTCAATTTGGCTTCCTCCATTTAATCTGACAATGATTGGACTCCGGTCGTGCCTACTCGGACCTAAATTTCCGATGTGGCTACGGTGGCAAACACCTATATACCTCGACATCTCAAATGCAAGCATCTCCGACATAGTTCCGGATTGGTTTTGGATAATGGTTTCCTCGTTGGACTCGGTTAGAATGCAACAAAATCAACTTCGTGGTTTTCTACCATCTATGATGGAATATATGAGGACATCCGCAATGGATCTCAGTTCCAATCAATTCAGTGGTCCAATTCCTAAGCTTCCTATTAACCTAACCTACTTGGATCTTAGTACAAACAAACTATCAGGGCTACCATTGGAATTTGGAACGCCACTACTTGAAGTACTTCTTCTATTTGGCAACTCAATCTCTGGCACCATTCCATCATCTCTGTGCAAGTTGACATCACTGAAACTATTAGACCTATCAAGAAATGAGCTCACTGGGTCAGCTCCTGATTGCATAGTCAATCAATCCACTAAAAACACAGAAAGTTTAAGTCTTAGTAATCTAAGCTTAAGAAACAACAACCTCTCTGGTGTTTTTCCTTTATTCCTCAAAAATTGTCCCGACCTCATATTTCTTGATCTCGCACACAATAAATTCTTTGGGACTTTGCCATCATGGATTGGGGAGAAGTTGCCATCTTTGGCATTCTTGCGGTTGAGATCTAATATGTTTCATGGCCACATTCCTTTGGGGCTCACAAAGCTAGCTAATCTTCAATATTTGGACCTTTCCAACAACAATATGTCAGGAAGCATACCAAAATCTATTGTTAACTGCACGAGGATGATTCTAAGCAGAGATAAATCTGATAAATTTAATGGAGTACTCAATTTTGAAGATGTTGTTTATCGCTCTGACGTTGACTACACAGAGAATTTCACAATAGTCACAAAAGGCCAAGAGAGATTATATACAGGAGAAGTCATATACATGGTAAATCTTGATTTGTCGTGTAACAATATCACAGGAGAGATTCCTGAAGAGATCGGCGCACTTGTGGCGCTGAAGAGCCTGAACCTATCATGGAATGCCCTCAGTGCAAAAATTCCTGAGAAGATTGGCGCCTTGGTGCAAGTCGAGTCTCTTGACCTATCACATAATGAATTGTTCGGTAAAATCCCTACAGGCTTATCGGCTCTCACATCATTGAGTCACTTGAACCTGTCCTACAACAATCTGAGTGGAGAGATACCATCTGGGAATCAGCTTCAAACACTTGATGACCAGGAGTATATTTATGTGGGCAATCCTGGTCTTTGTGGTTCCACGATCCCCAAGAAATGTCCAGGAATTGAGTTAATTCCAGCTACTCCGGAACATCATGAAGATGCGGGCAATATGATCTCGTTTTACATCGCCATGAGCTCTGGATATGTAATGGGCCTCTGGGTAGTCTTCTGCACCTTCTTGTTCAAGAGGAAATGGAGAATTTTCTGGTTCTCATTCTGTGACAGCTTGTACAACCGAGTTTATGTGAAGGTGGCTGTTAGTTGGGCTTCCTGGACAAGCAAAGATGGGTAGAACGTGATATTTCTATCACTGTTTTTCTTTGGTATATGCTGTCATGTGTGGGAATTTTATGATGTAGTATCATCTGATGTAAGTATTGTACAAGTGTATTAATAAACATGTATGTAATCAAGGCACCGGGCTAATGTACCCAGTCGACCAAGTTTGGTATTACCTTCGCTATGTACAAGTTTATGCATAATGACCTGCAAAAAAAAAAGTTCATGCATAATGAATAAACTTATCAGAGTGATCCAGAGCGCACATGCTTACAATGTCGTCCGCGCCTGAACGCAGCCACACCGCCGTCTCAATACAAGTACGAGCAGTTGTAGCTTAGCTTGTGACTAAGGGCATCTACAACACTCACCCGCAAACTAGCTCCGGCATCCGTCGGCAAACAGGCGAATACGGATGCAAGAGCCGGCCATCCAACGCTGTCTGCACATATTTCAACCATTATTTAAACTAACAGGATGAAATTCGTACAAAGACGAAGAATTTTTATATAAACCAGACAAAATTCATTACATTTCGAACATTTAGAAAGAAAAAAATGTGGTCTGGTCCTAAACCCATCCTCCACTATTACTTTTAGAAAAAATGGTGGTCCGGACGTAACAGTGATATAGTCGGGAGTGGGCGTAACAGTGGTCCGGACGCCCGCAAAGCCTCTCACTTTGTTTCTGGTTTACGGAAAAAAGAACCGAGTTGGATGACTTTCGAAAAACGGAACATGTTGTCCGGACGTATGCGAGCAGTTGGAGTCAGCATACCCTAACACTATTAGTTTCACGTCGAACACCTCTAAAGTTCGCTCGCGTCAGAAAATTTACAAGACAATCACACACACACACGGGAGTGACAGCGAGAGAGCAGATTGGCTGACCCACCATCCGGTCTACCAGCGTGGTACCTTCTGGTTTTACCAGTTTTGGAAACCTTTCAGAAGGTTCCGCTCTGGTTTCTTTCTTTGGTTTTTTTAGGGTCGCTCTGGTTTCTTTCTGATTCTGCGGTTTTCCTTTACAGTGTTTTCTGGTTTTTCACATTTTTGTTCCTTTTCTTTTTTTTCCGAATTTTCAAAATTTCGTACAGATTTTCAAAAGAATCTAAAATTTAAAAAAATGCCCGCACTTCAAAAATTTCACAATCTCAAATATTCTCGCATTTTCTAACAAAAATTCTAGCGTTAAAAAAATGTTCACATGTCTAAAACAAATCTGAAATTTTCAAAAAATGTTCATGTTTGTCAGCAATGAAAAAAGTTTTTAAAAATAGTTCATGTTGTTTCAAAACATATCTGCATATATTCAAAATATCACCTTCTAAAAAACTAATGTTCTTCTCCTCCAAAAGGCCGAAATAAATTTCACTTAAAAAACAACAAAAGAGTAAAAAAAAACTTAGATGAAAACAATAGGAAAAAATGTGATGGGCCAGCCAGCCCGGTTGTTTTCTCCCCTGAGGACGTATCTTGTGCACCGAAGCTTCTTGTGTTACCGGTGCACCGGATGACGGTTACACATTCAAAAATGTCAAAAAAAGAGTCCAAGAAAACGCACAAAAAATCCAAGAAAAAACAGCGCATTGACAGAACATCAATCTATGTTGTCATAAAAATAGAAACCAAAGTTCAAAACATTGCTCGAGATACAAAAATGGCAAATGTTATGTGAATGTGCTAAATTTTTCAGAATTTTTCAAATATTTGAAAATGTTCGTTGGTTTGCAAATAACCACTAAGTAATTTTCAGAGAATTGTTTTTTGAAATATTAAATTGCCCCTAACCTATTTAAAACAGTGGCCAAAACAGCCTATTTAATCCATTTGTATTAAAGTAAAATTCAAACTAATTCCCAAATGACCGCCGAGCGCAAGCACGATGGACGGGACGCGGTGCGTCACTGTGCACGCGGGCGCCGGGGATGCGTCGGACGTCGAGTCGAGCTGCGTCACCATGACGTTGGGGATTTTTTCCTTTTTCTCTTATGTTTAACCTTTTTTCTTTTTTCCTTTTCCATTTTTCATGTTCGTTTTGTGCTTTCCTTTTTCTTTATTTTTTCATTTTCCTTTCTTTTTCATTTTGCGAACATCTTTCAAATTCCTGAACATTTTTCGAAATAGTGAATTATTTAAATCATGGGCATTTTTTGAATTCGTGAACTGTTTTTAAAATCATGAATATTTTTTGAATATTTTTTGAAATCATGTTCATTGTGTATTAAAAATATTTTTTATAAAAACGTTTATATGATGTACTAAAAATATTCATTTGGTATTTCAAAAAAATGCTCATTATGTATTAAGAAAATGTTCGCTGGGTATTAAAAAAATGTTTATCATGTACTTAAAATGTGCATCATGTATTAAAAGTTATTTAGCATCTATTTTTTAAAACTGTTATACAACGGCTAGTTATGCATCGCGACATGCCCAGCCTCCTAACACCCATAGTGATTGTCTTTGGTGGGCACACATCCCACCCATCTGCTAGTTTCACTTTCTCCTGCGGTGGATAGCTGAGTGGCATAATTTTCGGAAGATCCGTTGCCTAGTTGGTGTTTGAAACACACTTAAGAGTTTTAAATTAGAGCTACCAAATGGAAGTCCAGATGGTGTTGTACACGGACGAACCGACGACAGATTCTTCTCCCGCTTGTTGCACGGACAGAACGTAGGCACAAGACCGCTACACCTTCGCTGGGTATCCTCGTGCTGGCTGACCATCATCATGTATAGCACGTGCATGGATTCCATAGAAACGGTATTAAGAAGAAGCGACTGGCTGGCAGATTAGTTAAGCTATGCCTTTGATAAGTTTAGTTATAAGGATGGGCCCTTCCCAAGGTATGTAGACCCCAAGCAGCAGCTTCTAATCAAATGTGATAAAGCTAATTAATCCACGGCCGACAGGGTTTTGTCTGATGCGAGAGCCGGCGATTATGCCTTGCTACTTTTGCTGGATTCCCTTCCCTCCTTTTGCTTAAAAAAAAGGGGCTGTTCCTATCTATCTAATCGAATGACAGATTGACAGTTTTTCTGCCAAAAGAACCGCAGAAGCTGGGCAGTAACAGGCAGTTTGCATTAGAAGACTGATAAGATTACGACAGATTGTGAACGCGTAGTGGTAATCATTGAAGACACGGTGTACTACTTTCTAATTTGTACACACATGGCGCCAACAAAATTTTGCACTATCTTTGATACACTACCTCTGTTCCTAGGTACTATAAAACGTTTCGGCAGTTCAAGGTCACTTTGTCCTAGCTAAATGATGTGCTTAAATGAAGAAAAAAGTCACACATGCAGCAGGCCGTTTCTAAATTATACTAGTGCGCACATGGGAATAATATACATAATAGTGCACACATGGGAATAATATCAAAGCAAAAAACATCGGTTGATAAAGAATGTAAAATAAAAAATATGAAAATTTTGTTCACAAATATGATTTTGATTGCTGATATCAGGGCCTCACTTAGGAAATTGATACATACAGTTCAAATTATTTGTCCAGGTTTCTGGGTTCTAAAAATGCTCAAGGTTCCGCAATGGATCAATCAACTTACTCTCAGTGATGATCAAGACTCCCAAAATGCCTTTTTTTCATGGTCAAAGATGCTCAAGCACACATCATTGTTGGTTTTCTCACATCATGCCATGCTTGGTTGTGTAACCGAATCTCGAAAATTCATAGGATGTTCCGCGAATGTGGAACCAAACTTGGATGACTTTATGTACAAATGCATTATTCATAATGAAAACAATATCATTGTATGTGTCTAAAAAAATATGTCATACTTTCGTAAAAAGATGGAATCTACTACCAGATAAAGAAGTGATAATGGCAAAAAAATACTTCCTTTAGGTAATCTCCATGACTAGAAGGTTGTGACGTTGAGATATCAGGGGGTGTGCATTTGTATCAAAGATTATTAGAAACCAATGGTGGCTCAAATGTGCTCCCACGGAAAATCGATCGGCCGAGGAATGAGAACACTAACTTGAACTCCAGATTTCTATGATTGTGTTTGTATTTGAATTAAGAAAAGAGCAAGATAGTAAAATTGTTCCATGCCTTGATAAAAGTATAAAGAAATACGGATAACAATGTAGGTACATCACCACCACCGCCAGAATTATGCACTCACCCATGGATGGGTATCACAACCTTCCTCGGCGTTCAATTGGTTTCAATAATATGTATTTTTTAAAGTTGTCAATAACAGGTTTCAATAACATATTTTTTTTAAAGTTGTTAATAATGTATTATTGTGTCTGATAGTATGATATGTGTCAGCTGAGATGTGCATTATTCTCGATTAATTTAGCTCCGTGGGTAGCATCTTATTTTTTAAAGCCCATGGCAACGCACGGGCATTCTACTAGTATACATAATAGTGCACACATGGGAATAATATCAAAGCAAAAACCATCGGTTGATCAAGAATGTAAAATAAAAAATATATACACTCTGTTTTCTATAAACAAAGTTAGGCAACGTGTGATGACCGTACCAAGGACGTGACATGGTAGATGGCGTCGGTGTTACAATGGCGATGTTCTCTCAACTCAGAACATGAGTTCCAATGTGCCCCCTTGTATAATTAGGCAGGACGAAGTGTTATGCTTTCTACTGAAGTGCTTGGTGTGTCTATTAAGTTTGGAATCCCTGTCGAGCGACACTTTAGTACCAACATTTGTGGAAGTGAGGGCCACTATATGCTTGACAATCTGGAAAACTAGAAATAGCGCTTGTTTTGATTGAAAAATTTCCTAATGAGCCATCTTCTGTGGTTTTCAAATTGTGCTTGATTTTGAAATCTTGGACCATGTTGCAGAAAAGCCAAGACAGAAACTTTTGCCAATATCCATGGATGGAATCGTCTTGCTAGAAAGATTTGCAGCTGATACTAGGTTATCCTTGACTGGAGTGTTTTTGTTCATGGTTTTCGGGGCATCATTCCTTAAGCTCCCGGGAGATCTGTGTTACTTTAAATAACAACTTTCTGGTGTGCTTGCTGGTTGACTTTGCCTGCGTGCAGTACTGATCTAGCGTGTCCGTTTTTTTTTCTCGTTGTCTAGCACGTTTAGCATGTGCGCCTTTCCTTTGCTTTGTTATGATACTTTATAGAACTTGTGGGGGGTTTCTCTAATGAAAATCGACAAAAAGGCTCGTTGTTTTTTTCAAAAAGAAAGTAGCAACATTTCGCCATTTTGGTAAGTTTCAATTCACTTATTATGTAAAGTAAATCGACCAATATAGCACCAACAAATTCCTATATGTATTCTTCACCAAATTCAGTGGCAGTAAAATGCCCCGATTCATCATTATATACTAAAAAAGAAAAATATGAACTCCTTTGCAGCTAGCGGATGTACAAACGGTCTGTGTCGTCATCCCTCACAGGCAGGGGCGAATCTAGTAGGGGGCTTTAACAGGCTTGAGCCCCCCCTCCAGCACTGCAAGAATTTTTTTTACTACTAGTTTCATGGCTCAACTAAGCCACTTGCAAGCCCAACCCAACAGATATTGGCATGATACAGGCTTTGAGCCCACCCTCCAGTTTCTGTCTAGATTCACCACTGCTCACAGGCATGTAACCCTAGCTACTGTTGCCGGAGATGGTCGAGCGCGAGCGCGAGCGTCGGCGCGAACCTTTGGACGTTGACGCGCACGTTCTGCTTGCCAAGGTAGTACTCGGCGACCTTGTCCCAGCCGCTCCGGTGGACGGAATCGGGGTCCTTCATCGCGGGGTGGTCCGGACTATTTTGGCATCTCCAACGGACCCGGGGAGGGGGGGGGGGGGGGGGGGGGCATAGATGGTCATGATTTTCTACGCAAAAGGAAGGTCAAGGGCTCAGCTTCTCGTTGAAATAACAAACATGGACGATGAACTGTCGGCAGATTCTTCTCCCGCTTGTTGCACCGACAAAACGGAGAACTATGCAGGCGCAAGACCGCCACACCTTCGCTGGGTATGCTTGATGGTGCTGGCCATGTACTGGCTGACCATAATGTATAGCACGTGCCAGGATTCCATACAAACGGTATTAAGAAGAAGCAACTGTAGCTGTCAGATTAGTTAAGCTAGCTTAATCAGTACCGTACTACAGTACTAGTTTACGCCTCTGATTAGTTATAAGGATGGGCCATTCCCAGGTATGTAGACCCCAGGCAGCAGCTTCTAATCAAATGTGATTAAGCTAGTTAATCCATGGCCGACAGGGTTTTGTCTGATGCGAGAGCTGGCGATTATGCCTTGCTACTTTTGCTGGATTCCCTTCCCTTCTCGCTTAAAAAAAGGTGGATTGGTCCTATCTAATCGAATTACAAATTGACAGTTTTTCTGCCAAAAGAACCGCAGGAGCCGGGCAGTAACAGGCAGTTAGCATCAGCAGCATTAGAAAACTGACGACATTACGACAGATTGCAAACGCATAGTGCTAATCATTAGACATGGTTGCTACTTATACACGCATGGCGCCAAAAAGAATTTTGCACTTATCATCGTTAATACTACATCTGTTCCTAAAAATAATACACAACAGCGCACACATGGGAATAATATCAAAGCAAAAAAAAACCATCGGTTGACCAACAATGCAAAACAAAAAACATACACTCTGTTTTCTATAAACGAAATTGGGCGACGTGTGAAGACCGTAGGATGTGACATGGTAGCTAGCGTCGGTGTTAAGATGGCCATGTTCTCAGAACTCATAACATAGTGTTATACTGTCTACTGAAGTTTTTGGTGTGTCTATTAAGTTTGAAATCCCCGTCGAGTGACTCTTAGTACCAACATTTGTGCAAGTGGTTGTTGTGCTTTTGATTGACTAGACCACCTAATGGGGTTTCACGTATGATAGAGTGCTAGTTGCACTCCTTTCTTAGGAACCAAAGCCGCCTAGTGCTTAGAAGGGGGGCCAATATATGCTGGACAATCCGAAAAACAAGAAATAACGCTTGTTTTGATCGAATATTTCCTAATGATCCATCTTTTGTGGTTTTCTGTGTTTGATTTTTAAATCTTGGAGCATATTGCAGAAAAAGCAAAGACAGAAGCGTAACTAAAGCTGGGGTGCTGAGGATCAAGAAGGTGTTGCCCGAAGCCTTCTTGTTCATGGTCTTTGCGGCATCATTCCTTAAGCTCCCGAAAGATCTGTGTTAGTTTAAATAACAACTTTCTGATGTGTTTGCTGACTGACTCTGCTTGCATCCAGTAGTGCTATAGAGTGTCTGCTTTTTCTACTTGGCTAGCAGGTATAGCTGTTTGGCATGTGCGCCTTTCCTTTGCTTTGTTTTATGATGATACATTGATGCTTTCTAGAACATGTCGCGGTTTCTCTAATTAATGAAAATCAACGACGAGGCTCGTTGTTTTTACCAACCAGACATGTCGGTAAGTTTCTATTCACTTCGGTAAAATATAAATCGACCAATATAGTACCAACTTTTTCCTATATGTATTATCTCCACCAAGAAAGAAAATGTGAACTCCTTTGCAGCTAGCGGATGTACAAACGGTCTCTGTCGTCATCCCTCACAGGCATGTAACCCTAGCTACTGTTGCCGGAGATGGTCGAGCGCGAGCGCGAGCGTCGGCGCGAACCTTTGGACGTCGACGCGCACGTTCTGCTTGCCAAGGTAGTACTCGGCGACCTTGTCCCACCCGCTCCGGTGGACGGAATCCGGATCCTTGATCGCGGGGTGGTCAGGCCCCAGCGTCTCCAGCAGCGTGCTCTCCTCCACGGAGATGCTGTACTCGAGGTACCGGAGCCCCATGTTGGCCGCGGGGTCGCCGAATTCCCTCTGCGCCATCGGCTCCAGCTTGCCGTAGGGCACCACCTGGATCACCACCGCCCCCGGCGGCAGGAACGCCGAGTTGGTCAGCCCGGCGCCGTGCACGCCGAGCAGCACGTCGAACGAGTTCACGGAGAGGGCCAGCTCTTTGACGCGCACGTTAAACCGCGGGTCCGCGATGGTCACCTCGAACCCGGCCTTCTCGGCCGCCTTGACGATCTCCGGCACGTTGACGAGCTTCCGGTAGTGGCCCCGGTCGAGCAGCATCAGCCGCGGCTTCTTCATCTTCTTCCCGTCCACCGGCGGGCTGCTCTTCTTATTAGTCAGGCGGATGGGAGCGGCGCGCGGCAGGGAGTAGGTCTCGCGGAGGAAGGCGGTGAAGTTGAGCATGGAGAGCGGGACGCCGCCGGGGACCAGCTCCGGCACGATGTTGAACTCCTTGTGCATGTTGAGGCCGACGGTGACGTGCCGGAAGCAGCGGATCTGATCGTCGTGGTCGAGGTCCAGGACGTCGTACTTTGTCAGCCGCCGCACGACGGCCTCGTACTTGCCGAGCCACCAGGGCTGGATGTTGCCGGCCAGGAGCTGGACCTCGCCGCCGTACCGGCGCGACGCCACGAAGAGCGGCACGAGCGCGTCGCTGAAGTCGTGGAAGTAGTTGCCCAGGTGGCCGCCGAGCGCGAGCACGATGGCCGGGACGCGGTGCGTGACCGTGCACGCGGGCGCCGGGGACAGCGCGGACGTCGAGTCGAGCTGCGTCACCGTGACGTTGGGGATGCCGGTCATGTTGAAGCGGGCGTAGGCCTGGATGCTCCACTCCCGGCGCTCTGGTCGGGACGTCGCCGGCACGAGGGTGACGGTGTGCGCCGTGCCGTTGGTCCGGACGTCACCGAAGACGTCGCAGGTGTAGGAGTAGGGGCTCGCGATGCACACCACCTTGCCGTTGTCTGCTCAAAAAAAAAAAGGCACAGTGATTTGTCAGCTTCACTGATCATTGAGCATTTTATTGATCAAGTGAAATTAATTGATATGTGCCATGCAAATGAATCAAGTCTTAAACTGCATTTCTCTTCCTTCATATAATTGATTTGCACGTGCATATTACATCTTGGCTGATGATGTTAACCGTCCGGTCTAATTTTGATTCCATGTTGTGCGCGTATCTTAAAATGAGGGCATTAGACAACTCAATACATCGACTTAGCTACACAAGAATCTTTAGGTGACCTATGCACAAATTTATATCCTTTTCATGAAGAAGCAAAAACATACTCCCTCTACCCAAAAATAAGTTGTGACACTTATTTTAGAACAAAGGGAGTGTATTCCAAAGTTTGTGCTCCGCCTCTCTACTTCGATACTCCCTCTGTATCAAAATATAAAATGATTTTTGGCTCTATGATAGTATAAAAAACGTCTTATATTTTGATACGGAGGGAGTACCAGAAATATTATATCCTTAAAATCAGTAGCCCCAAGCCTAGTAACAACGTTCCTGCAATTGCCTCTTAGGCCTTGTACAATGCTAGACGCTTAGGAAGGTGCTTAGAGAAATAAACTGGCTTTTTCGTAGCACCGCTGCCTATTTTTATAGGAGAGACGTTTAATTAAACGCATGTCCTGTACAAATAAGCACCAGTGTTTAAAGAAAGCCTGGTTTATTTTTTCAAGCACCTTGCATTGTACAAGGCCTTAGAAAGGAAAACAATTAAGCTAGCTTAGCCCAGACGTAACCCATTGTTAGCTCCGCAAGGGACGGAGCTGCCTGGACTGGGTCAGCTGACCCCAATGACTTTTACAGATCCTTCACTACATCCTACTACCTCTGTTTTTATAGATGTAAGACGTTTCGACAGTTTAATTTAAACTGCCACAACGTCTCACATTTAGGAGCATAGGATGTACTAAATTAGCACCAAGTGTTGTTTCTTTGTGAAAGTTGAACCTAGTGTAATGTAGATGACGCCATCAGATTTATTTTCTAGCTCCACCCCTACTTAATAGTCAAACCGTGAACTATTTTTTATGTCCAGAAGTCCCTAAAGTAGTAAGATTAGGTTTGGTAGTGCTAGGTCCAATACAAGGAACTTCTTCAGCACAAAAATCCATATGGTCCCTAAAGTGGTCTAGACTCGTTATTTGTCCCGTTGAAAAGTATTTTGACAATGATGTGTGAGTTCATCGCTTAAGCTAGCTCAGCCGAGGGCGTAAACCCGTTGCTAGCTCCACCCCTACTTGAAATAGTCAAACCGTGAACTTATTTTTATGTCGAGAAGTCTCTAAACTCTAAAGTGGTAAGATTTGGTTGGTATTGTTAGGTCCAATTCAAGAAACACCTTCATCACAAAAATCCATATGGTCCCTAAAGTAAAGTGGTCTGGACATGGTCATTTGTCCCGTTGAAAAGTATTTTGACAACGATGTGGGACGGCTTCATGCAAAAATAGGAACAAAAACATGAAACATGAAAAAGGGGAAATAGCTAGGAACAAAAATGCAAAAGAAGGAAAAAGATTGACATGTCAAAGTTTCATGTATTTCTTGAAACTCAACTAATTTGTAGAAAGGGGTAATTGTACTCCTACTGTTTGTTTTAAGGAAGGAACTTACGGGATGACATGGAGGCCCACCATCAAAATGGGGAGGGTGGGGTGGTTTGGAAATCAAGGGGTGTTATTGGGGATAAAGACATATACATCTGTATATTTATTCTGTAAGTCGAGCATTATTATTGTAGAAAATAGGGGCCGTACAAAAAATGTGCTACTATCTTTTTTGGACAAATAGAAAACATTCACACATGAAAAAACTATCCCCCATTTTTATTGTTTATCGTCACAAAAAAACAGATGCTGGCACAGGAATGGACTAAATTCAGACAATTTTGACACTTGAGGGGGGGGGGGGGGGGGGGGGGGGGGTTAAATAGCCTAGTTTCATGTATAAAATTGATACAAATACTCGTACTACTAGTGACCAACAGATACGTACTGTGCATCCAGCATTATTACTCGTACTACTAGTGACCAGCATTATTACTCGTACTACTAGTGACCAGCAGATACGTAATGTTACTAATGATTTTCTGGAGGAGTTGGTTTGTCCGGAACGAGCTAGTTCATGCTAAGCCTGCCCCACCTATGGAAGTCTCTCTAAGATTTCTGCAAAGCTATCTGGTGTCCTTGGTTGGTATCAAGCAGAATCCACAGGCTGACCCAGCCAAAGGCAAAACTTATATCGAATGGAAAGATACAGTGAGAAGGGGGGAAAGCGTTGGTGATCAGGACGAACGGAGTTGGACTACGCCCGAGCCGGGGTGGTGCAAATTGAATACTGATGGATCTTTTGTTGCGTCAGAACAAGCGGGTGCGGGCATGATCTTACGTGATCATCGCGGGGCTATCAACTTCTCGTCATGCAGGGTGTTGTTTTCGTGCAGAGACTCCCTTGAGGCGGAGTTGTGCGCGTGTATGGAAGGCTTGTCCCTTGCCTTGCAGTGAAGCGAGTTGCCGATCGTGGTGGAGATGGACTCTATCGAAGTGATCTCTCTCATATCAAGCTTGGATGCGGATCGCTCAGCTTACTCTTCTATTGTTAGAGAGATTAAGCACTTAATGGGTTTAAGGAAGACTTGTATTTCTCATATAGTTAGATCTCAAAATAAAGCTAGTGATTGCTTAGCAAAGTTTGCTAGAACCCAAGGCAGGACCTTGACTTGGTTAGGAGCTGGTCGAGATGAAGTAGTGGAAATAGCATCTTATGATTGTAAAGACATTGTGATTGAGTAATGCAATGCTATTTCTCCCGGAAAAAAAAAGATACATACTGTGCGTCCCAAAGCTAATCGGATCGAATCAGCACAATTATAGCAGCATTAGTGAGCAGGCAGTAGGTACACAGAGTACGTCCGAAAGCTACGCGAATCGAATCAAACCAATATGCTTGTATATATTTTCTTCTAGCAGAGCAGGAACAAAATGCGACATCTCATCACACTAATTGTGCTGCTAGTTTAGTTAGGGGGAAGGAATATTGGACATACCAAACGGCTTGGCCGCACCGTCGTCGTCTCTCTTCCCCACGCCGCGCGCGCGGCCCTCTGCTTTCGGCGGCCCTGCTTTTGGTAAAAACACAGCCCCCTTTCGCTCACTCATTCCATCCATACCATCCCATGCCATGCCATGCCACCGACAGCAAGAAGGAAGATATTTATTTTTACTTACCCGTTTGCTGCTGCTGCTCGTGAGCTGGTCTGGCCTCCGCCTTGCCCTCTCCTTCTCGACCCCCTTGCGTAAATCCTAGTCAATTTAGCCATGATTCCATCAGTCAGAGAGGCACGCCTCACTGTTCCCAAAGACGGGAACAAGTTGACTTAATTGTGTGGGTTCTTTCTTTCCACCACGCCGGCGCCGGGCCCGGGCGGACGGCGAGGTAGCGCGGCATTAATCTCCATGGAACGAATGAACTAACAGCAGTAGTGCTTGAAATTGGACGGCTGAGAATTATAGGGCAGGGGGTGGCGATGGGTGCTCACCTGCTTCGCCGGCGCCGGGGGACTTGACGGCCTGATGCTTCCTGTGCGGCGGCGTCGTGGGGACAGCTGCTGCAGATGAACAGTCAAGAACCGATAGAAGGAACCAATTGGGACAGTGAGCGATGTAGTAGCGGAGGGAGAAGAGCACGCACCGACGGGGGAGGTGACGGCGAACTGCTGGGAGACGACGAGGTAGGTGAGGAGCACGAGGAGAAAGCCGGCGACGAAGCACAGGTTGAGGTGCCTCTGCGCCCAGCTGCTCAGCAGCCCCCTCCCCCCCGCCGCCGGCGCCGCCTGCTTCGCGTCGACGCTGACCATCTCCGCCTCCGCCTCCTCCTCTGTCTACCGGCCGCGGCCGGGTTGGATCCTTCCTTCCTTCCGGCGGTGCGCCGCACGGGTTTCTTGCTCCCTTGAGTGGCCGACTGGCGTGGCTGCTGGTTCACATGGGGTGGGAGAAAGCCAGATGATAGCTGGGGACGGGACGGGACACAAGGCTACAAGCGAGACGGTGTTGCATGCAGATGCAGAAGCAGTGTGGCAGTGGAGACTTCTTTGGCTTCGATTGGGGTTCCAAAGCCTCCGCGTCCGCTCGTTTTATCGGTGGTCATTTGTACCCATCCGGCCAGCCGGGCGGCCCCTTTTGCACTTACGCCCCTAGCAGTACACTACAGTGCACATAGCACCCAACCGAGCGGCTCGATGGAGAGCAATTAACTCGAGACGTGAGCGGTGAGCCCCCCCCTCCTCACCTCGCTGGCCACGCATGTGTCCTCCCGTCCTGCCCCATGCATCCGACCCCAATCATTCATCTCACTCTCGAGTCTCAACCATCCCGACCGTGACTCCACCGACGAAACGTGTCTGTCTTTCTTTATTTCTTTTATTTTATCATTAGTATTACAAAAATGTACCACTAGTATACGAAAAAAAATATACTGGCGACCAGCGAATCGATCACAAGTGCAAAAGGAAACAGTGACAAACACGCTCTGCAGCACAGATTAGGAAGCAAGTGACACCTCACCTCACCTGGGATGGGCCTCCTGAACAGAAATGAGAATCCGAGTTGCGGTGAATTATGGGCTGCTGCCTGCTTGGATGGAGTGATCTCATTGGTTAACGCCGTACATGGTCCGTAATGGTCTACGCGAGATTTGGCCAACCGGCGAGGGGATATGCGCGAAAACATGTGTTCCTGTCTGTCAGTCAGCCTGTACTTGCTCCCATGTCTCATGATTAGCACTCCACTAATGCGTTTCCTATCCTATCAACTCTCCAACGCTAACCCAATGTGGACCCAGATACCGCCAAACCTCCGTGTTTCTTTCTTTGGAACCGCCATTCGCTCCGCTTTATAAATAAAACCACACCGTCAAACGGTACATGGTGTTGAGAAAATCATCATAAAGACTGATTGTATGTGGCTTGGTCGGGGTCTCTGGCTTTAGATGTTAGGCTTGGTGCGATGTCTGTTTGGTATTAGGATCGGACCATCGGCACTCCTTCATCAGGTAGATAGCAGCAGCGATAGTTGTTGCTAAGATAGTGCCTTCAGACTATCTGATGTACTATTTTGTAAGGTCTTTGTGAATAATTAATAAAATGGCTGCATGCATCGCTCAGATGCAGAGGCCGGGGATAATCCTCCTTTTCTAAAAAAAATCATAAAGACCGATCGAAAGAAAACCCAACATAACACGCCAAACACGCAATCAGGACTATGCTACTAGACGCCTCCAGCAAGCAGCCGAGATGAAGCACAAGAGAGGCCGGACCACCACAGGACGCAACCAAGGTTGGCAAATGAAGCTCCAAATCATCACGAATACACCGTGGCGACCCAGAGAAACCCACACTCAACGGCGATGCCGTTGTCACCGTGACACCCCGAGTGGACAAAGGTAATCTCACCTTGAGCGTCGGCAAAGGGTGGGGAGAGATGATCTCACCGTTGCCACCTCGAATCCTGCCTTTTCCGCCGCCTACACGATCTCAGGCACGTTCACGAACTTCCGGTAGTGGCCATAGTGGAGCAGCTTCAGATGCGGTTTCCTCTTCTACTGGTCCTCCGGCGGGCTTGGGGTAGGGTGTAGGCCTCGCGGAGGAAGGCGGTGAAGTCGACCATGGAGAGGGGTGTGCCGCCGGGGACCAGCTCCGGCACGATGTCGAACTCCTTGTGCATGCGGAGCCCGACGGTGACAATCCGGAAGCACCGGATCTGATCGTCATGGTCGAGGTCCATGACGTCGTACTTGGACAGCCGCCACACGATGGCCTTGTACTTGCCAGGCCACCACAGTTGAATGTTGCTGGCCAGGAGCTGGACCTCGCCGCCGTACCGCCGCGACGCCACGAGCAACGGCACCAGCGCATCGCTGAGCTCGTGGAAGTAGTTGCCCGTGAGGCCGCTGAGCGTGAACACGATGGCCGGGACGCGGTGCGTCACCGTGCACGTCGGTGATGGTCACCTCGGTCGGAAGACGGAGCCCTTAATTATGCTCAGCAATCGATGATACACCATTCAAGAGACCATGTGCAAGTATTGCTACCACTTGAAACAATGGAGATTCAAAAATGTTGACCTTGAAGAGAAGGAGTTGAATGCCGATGCAAGGATGGTCGTGCATGTCGTCCATCTTAGGATGTTGAAGCCCTTGAAGGAGCAGTTGGAGATGGCCAAGAAGGAAGCGGATGGCGAGGAGGAGCCGGCAACTGAGTGAGCGTGGAGGCTCAAATAGCCGGTCTAGCAGGGCCAACAAATCCCCCTTTTTCTGCTCGGACAGTCGGACTGGGATACTTTTGTCATCGGGCATGTCAAAACTATGAACATCGACCTTTTAGTTGCAATTGGACGCTATGTATTTGAATTTGAAATTGGCAGGATATGGACGGATGTTTAGGGCATGCGGTTGGATGGCTGGCTCCTCACCCATATCTATAGATTGGTCTGAACCAATGCGCTCACGGATACCATCTTCATTTGAGCTCGGCGTTGGAGATGTCCTAAATGCATCAAACTTATGTGGTATACCATTAGGCATTCAAGCTGGTGACCATACGTATTGACATTGCGATGCTGGTACAAGTTGGACACAAGGTGGATGACTAGCCATGCAAGGCGCACAAAAGTGCAGTAAAAGAAAAGACATTTAATTTTTCTGGTCATGAAGAGAAAAAACAACAATTTTTATTTCCTTGACAATTGCGACGTGTGAGGTTGTTTTTTGTCGAAATCATACCTCGATGAAGATACCATATGAAAATTTTAACTTTTAGTGATACTTTTAACCCTTTTTTTTTTGTTATTGTCCACTCGAACTTAGTGTCTGCAGGCATCCCGTAGATACTTGTCTACCTAAATACCCCACGTCCTGGCAGATTACTGTGGTATTCGTCCCGGGCCTTGCGTCAGCTGGATCGAATCCAAGCAGTCTAAAAAGGTGTTGCCATGACGAGGAAGGAGGACCAACCAAATTCGTCTTGAGTCTTGACAAATTCTCCCTCCGTCCCAATTTAATACAAAGTTAAGTTATTTATTTTGGAATGAAGGGAGTACATTAAATGGGACGTGCACAACACATGGGCGATGTATGAATTCTATCGCGAACAATGCGACAAAAGGTTGGACATTGTTCACGAAGCCTTTTTGCTATCACTTTGCCAACAATTCTGGTTTTATAGTAATCCAACCTATACAGGTGTGAAAACCTTTTGGCAGTAGGAAAAAAAGAGCACATATAGTAACAAAATGGATCCGTAGTTGACTTGATTAATTTTCATGTGAGTGAGAATTGGCAAAAACGATGTATTAACAGCTTCCAATGCAACTTTTCGTTGAGTTTTGGCGCAGTACGAAGTTTCAAACCCTTGATTTGTTCAGTAACTCCTTACCAAACACATTGCATCTATTGAAACAAGTTAATTTTTCTATTCACTTGAGGTAAATAAATCAACCAATATACCAGCAATTCTTCTATGTATGTATGCTCCACCCAATTCAGAGGCCGCAGAATGCCCCGAATTTGTACCAACAAAAAAAAAACAAATTCTCTGTGGCCGATGCAATCTTCTACTTCTGCCGGAGATGTTCGATGGCCAACGCGAGCGTGGGCGCGAAGCGCTCCACGTCGACGCGCACGTCCTGCTTGCCGAGGTAGTACTCGGCGACCTTGTCCCAGCCGCTCCGGTGCACCGACTCCGGGTCCTTGATCACGGGGTGGTCCGGCCCCAGCATCTCCAGCAGCGTGCTCTCCTCCGACGTGATGCTGTACTCGAGGTACCGGAGCCCCATGTCCGCCACGGGGTCGCCGAAGTCCACCTTCGCCATCCGCTCAAGATTGCCGTACGGCACCACCTGGATCACCACCGCCCCTGTGGGCATGAACACTGCGTTGGTCAGCCCGGCGCCGTGCACGCCCAGCAGCACGTCGAACGAGTTCACCGACCGGGCCAGCTCCTCCACCTGCACGTCGAACCGCGGGTCCGCTATGGCCACCTCGAACCCGGCATTCTCCGCCGCCTTCACGATCTCCGGCACGTTCACGAACTTCCGGTAGTGGCCACGGTGGAGCAGCATCAGCCGCGGCTTCCTCTTCTCCTGGTCCTCCGGCGGGCTGATGCCCTTCATCAAGCTGACGGGCGCGACGCGCGGCAGGGAGTATGTCTCGCGGAGGAAGGCGGTGAAGTCGACCATGGAGAGGGGTGTGCCGCCGGGGACCAGCTCCGGCACGATGTCGAACTCCTTGTGCATGCGGAGCCCGACGGTGACGCTCGGGAAGCACCGGATCTGATCGTCATGGTCGAGGTCCACGACGTCGTACTTGGAAAGCCGCCGCACCACGGCCTCGTACTTGCCGAGCCACCACGGCTGGATGTTGCTGGCCAGGAGCTGGACCTCACCACCGTACCGCCGCGACGCGATGAACAGCGGCACCAGCGCGTCGCTGAAGTCGTGGAAGTAGTTGCCCGTGAGGCCGCCGAGCGCGAACACGATGCCCGGTATGTTGTGCGTCACCGTGCACGCCGGCGCCGGGTACTCCGCCGAGGTCGAGTCGAGCTGCGTCACCGTGACCTCCGAGATGCCGGACATGGTGCGGCGGGCGTAGGGCTGGATCTTCCACTCCCGGCTCTCCGTCTGGGTCGCCGGGACGAGGGTGACGGTGTGCGCCGTGCCGTTGGTCCGGACGTCGCCGAAGACGTCGCACGTGTCGGAGAAGGGGCCCTCCGTGGTGCACACCACTTTGCCGTTGTCTGTATAGCACACAAAAGATGAGCAAAAGATACACAAATCATGAAGCATTTCCTTCCTTGTGAAAATATAAAGAAAATTCCAATCAGCAAAAAAGAATGATTAATCGACCATTTTTGTTGAAGATGCACTGATAAATCAAATTAAATCCTGGAACTAAATCAGGAAAAATCAACTAACTTTTGTGTTGTGAAGTCCCGTAAGTGGTCAACTTTTCTTTCCACCCAAGACTTTCTCATACTTGGTTGGTGTTGTTAGGTCCGATGCTAGAACATTTCAACACAAAAGTCCCTAAATTCCCCAAAGTAGTCAACACTTGGTCCGATGCCCCATTGAAAATTCTTTGGGAAAAGCATAAATATTATTTAAAAACTCAATTCAATTGAAAAAATAGAGGAATTTTTTTTTGAAGATAGGACATAAATATGAAAATGTTATTTGTTTGGAGACTACAAGTTCTCAATGAAAATTTAGTAGGAAAAAAGTTGAAGATTTAGTAGAAAACATGGTGGAAATGTAAAGTTGGAAAACTGAAGAACGAAAGTGCAATTTTAGAAGAAGAAAAAAGACGTAATAACAAACAAAAGTTATAGAAAAGTATGAATATTTTGAAAATGAAACAGAGTGAGAAAGCAAACCTAGTATTGACGAATCCCAAGAATTACATAGCTTCCCAAACTTTGTTCTTTGTTCTTTTGCTTTTATAAATTCATCATATTTTTTTCAGTTACTTATTAATTACTAGAACATTTACATCGTATTTCCCCCCTTTTTATTATAAGGAAAACAGCTTATTCGGTTGCCATGCATGCATGCGAAACTGCTGCCACGTCATTGTCAAAACAGCTCCGAGTGGAACAAGGGACAAAATGCAGATGATTTTCACACTTGAGGGGCCCAGCTTAAAATATGGCAATTGCCTAGTTTCATACTCCGTCCCAAAATTTTTGTCTTAGATCTGTCTAGATACGGATGTATCTAATACTAAAGCGTGACTTGATACATCCGTATTTAGACAAATTTAAGATAAGAATTTTGATACGAAGGAAATAGTAAAAAAGAATGATTAAATAACATGAATGATGGTCCAAACATGCTAGTGGCCATACACGTACGTAGACATACGTCCGGAAGCTAATCGAATCGAATCAAGACATTTATATACAGTATTTCCGAGCAGGAACAAATGCGTCATCACATCACAGCACATTGATTTTGCTTGTTTAATTAGGGGAATGAATATTGGGACGTACCGAGCGGTTCGGCAGCGGTGTCGTCTCTTTTGGGGGGCTCTTGCTCCGTCGCCACCGTGTCTTCCGGCTTCTTCCATTCCGGCTCCGCATCTGGCAAAACAACGGCTCGCTTTCGTTCATTGTTCCATCCATCAATTCATTTGAAAATGCAGGTAGAGATCAACCGTTCTACTTCTACTAGGAGAAGATACGAGAATACTATGCCACTGGTGAAGTCTGAAGCAGCTTGTAATCGGAGTATATGTATGCATTTACCCGGCTGTTGCTGCTGCTGCTGCTCCTCCTCATTTGGAGTTTCATCACCGGAAGAAGCGTCCACAGGTTTCGTCTCCGCCTTCTCCTCTACTCGAGCCTCCGGCGTCCCTGGATTAGGAGATTACCATGGCGCGATCAGATCAGTAACAAAGCGGACGCATGAGCAGATCGATCGACGTTCCCAACATGCTGACTTGGAACGAATTCTTAACCGAGTAGTAAATTAATTTTGATTGGGAACTACTAGGACGTAGCGTGAATCGAATCCTCACCTGTTTCGCCGGCGCCGGGAGCGCTGATCGCCTGCTTCCGGTGCGGCGTCATCGTGGGCACAGCTGCAGATGTACATGGAGAATTAAGCAATGGAACAGTCGAGCGACGTGCTAGCTAGGCGCGAGGGAAGATTTGTTGGTCGGTCAACCACGTGCGTACTGTACGTACCTTCCGGTGAGGTGATGACGAACTGCTGGGTGACGACGATGTAGGCCAGGAGCACGAGCAGGAAGCCGGCGACGAAGCCGAGGTTGAGGTACCTCTGCGCCCAGCTCCTCACCAGCCCCTTCCCATGCTTCCCCTCGCCGGCGCCCATCTCCCTTTCCTCTGTCCCTCCTGGCCGGCACCTCGGCGTGTACACAACAGGCAATCCTCTCGTGCGACCGGCGACCTGTTCCGTCACCGCGCACGAGGCCGGCGACGCGGTCGAGCTTTCTTCTTCTTCTCTTCCTCCGCCCCTTGTTTCTTCGTCGACGGTAGACAACTTTACATGAAGATAGAAGAGAGACGGGGACAGAAATGCGGGAGGCGTAGTTGCGGTGTAGGACTTGGCTTGAGGCTGCTGCTGGCTTTCTCCTCCCTTCCCTTTTGTACCCATCTGACCAGGTGGCACCTTTCGCAGTTGCACCCTTGGGAGAGCAACCAATTTGCACCGGCGGTTGACCGGCGACGAGGCCGGATAGTTGCTCGTGCCTGGGCGAGGTCGGCCTATGATTGGGGGTTGGTTGGGCCCGTGATCTGTCCATCATCACTTGTACTTAGGCACGTCGCTGGTTTATTTTACGGGAGCGTCTAGGAAGCAGTCGGGTGCTCCCTAGCGTTTCCTGGCAGCCATCCAGAAAAGGTAATTTTCTGTCCCTTCTGTTCAGGATAGGAAAGTACCTGGCCCCCGCTCCTGATTCCCGCAGCCACACATCGAGCGGGCAAATCACCTGGTCCTCCCTTTCGTCCGATCCCTCCCCCACCCCTGTGCATCTTCTTTTCTCCTTTCTCCTCACCTAACCCCCAGCCCCATCTTCTTCTCTCCCAAGCAAAGAAGGACAGCACGCCCTTCCCCTCACCACTTCCAGATCTAAGAAAACCATCACAGCCATCCAATGGCGGCTCCATTGATGTTTCTTCTCTAGGCGCCTTGTTCCTGATTGCCTTGCAAAAAGGCAAAAAAACAAGGCAAAAAGGTTAGATTTAGCTCATCTTCCAGATCCCCTTCCTCTTTCCCCACGATTTGTACAAGGCTTCAGTTGTGCAAAACATTGTGTAAAAAAGATGTGATGTTAAGTATGTTTAGTCTGCTGTTTGGGCAAGTTTCAGCCCCCTGATTTGGGCAAATTTAGTCTGATGTTAAGCATCATATTTCTTCCCAGTTTTCAAAATCTATTTGCAAATCTGTTGCATATGAACACATTTATAAATCTGTAGGTGCTGATAGTAAATGCTGACAAGAATATTAGGAAAATATAATGCCTTAAGCAAGAAAAACAACTGAGCAAAAAACAGTACTTATAAGAGGATGAGAAACAAACAGATCATGATCTATTTCTGATGTGTTCCGGTTCTATTAATTGCTTATAACCGTGCAAAAATAAACATTCTGTTTGAGCAAAAACAGTGCTATAATGAGGCAACTAAGTATATGTCTGCACAAAACTTTGAAAACTTATGCCATGGCAAAACATGAACACTTTTGAAACTTATAAGACAATGAATACTAACATCACTATGGCTTATTGGAGCAACTTACATTATAGGATTAAGCAAAAAAGCATAATGATGTCAAGGCAACTCTTGAAGAAACTAGAAAAAGATTCCTCTTGGACATTTGTTTCCATTATTCCTTGATTTCGATAGTGAAAACACACTAGAAGAAAATAAATGTAACTAAACTTGCAACTAAAAAACAAGAGACAGTTGCGTAGTACAATTTACCTTTGTTGTATCATATCCTTCACCATGATCCAAAAAAAGTTGGAAAGTTGCCAGGATACAGTGGCAAAATTATTAGTATTTCATCCTGCAAAAGAAGGAAAAAGCCAACAAGAAAATCCATATACCAACAACTATCTCAGCTGCGAAACATTACTTCAAAACATACTAAGCATATCCAAAAACACACAAACTTGCTGCTGTAAAAGATGAAACCTAAAAATGTCAACTTAAGTTCTTTCTAACACACAAACATAAGTACTGAAAGCAGAAATAGTCTGAATATAAAAGAGCAATCATGCCCATAATTCTAACTTAAGTTTTTCCTAACACTAAACATGCTCTAATCTCTCTGAATTGGGAGTGAATTCCATTCTGAAGACACTTCAAAGTAGCACTTCTATGGCAGTATGCTTGCTTCCCCAAAATCAAATGTTGCCTGCGTTTAAAGAAAAATAAAATAAGAAAAATATATTATGAAACACAAAAAACAAAAAGCCTATGTTATGTTTATATGTACAAACATGGTTCATTAATACAAAAAAAACCATGCATATCCTGAAAATAATATATTGCCTGGCATATATAGTTTGACTTGCCTGATTATATGGTTTGGGTTGCCTGATAGTGAACTTTGAATTGCCTGGTTATGTTCAATTGCTATCTTGTGAATCTGGTGTGCTTGCGTTGCTGTGTTCTTTGCTTGCCTGAGTTTAGTGTGATACTAGCTTGCCTCAACAACGTAAAAATTGCTTTAATTTTTCTGGTTGAAAAAATGCACAGGTTGAACATGATTGAGCTATTTTTGTGTGCTTTGGTGGGTGAGCTATTGGCTTGCCTGTATTTACTGTGCTATTTGCTTGCATTCCTCTGCTGACTTGCTTTACTTTTTCCCATATTCTCAATAAATAAACAGGTTGACAATGATTGACCTGAATGAAGAACCAGCTGAAAATAATGATGATCCATTATACTGTACACAACATGCTGCTGGAAATGCAGAATTTGTGGCGGAATCACCTAATCCCCCTATCATCCAAAGAGTCGATGGTGCTGCTACAGAAGCAATGGAGATAGATGGGCAGTCAAGTCATGGGGGCTGTGCTCCGGGCAGTACACAAGTACCTGCAGCTATAGCAGCTGGGAGTGATGCTCATACCCTTGATCGCTCAGGTGCTGCAGGTGATACCGGTGGCACTGTTGGTAATGGTTTGGGTGCTGAAAATGATGATGAGGCTTGGTCACAGCCCAAGGAGCCTTACGTGGGTATGAGGTTCGATACTTTGGAAGATGCCCAGGTGCATTACAATGCATATTCCTTGCAAATGGGGTTTTCAATCAAAATGAATAGTTCAAGGAAGGATCTCAAAACCGGGGAGTTGATAAAACAACAGTTTGTTTGCAACAAGTTTCGGAAGCCTGATGTTGATGACGGAGGGGCAGAAAAGATTCCCGTGCTAGATGACATTGTTGAGCAAGCAAAAGATGATAATGAAGATGAGGCTATTGTCTTTCTTGATGATGATAGTAAAGGCAAAAGGAGGAGCAAGAAATGAAAAAGAGATAAAATTGTGCAAACTGATTGTAAAGCTAAGATGATTGTGAAGGTAATAGATGGCAGATGGGAAGTGATCTACTTTGTTAGCGAGCACAACCATCCGTTGGTTGACAAGCCATGTTTGACTAAGTATTTTCGATCACACCAAGGGATCCCGCCAGAAGAAAGGGCCTTCCTTACTCATCTTCATAACTGCAATTTAACTACAGGTATTGAACCACACCCACCTTCCCCCTATCTTCTAACTTTAAGATCCTGGACATGCCTACTGGTTGTGTGTTTCTTAGCCTATCAACAAGTACCTGTTTTTGCTTGAAACATGTCACTGATTTGCTTCAAACAAATGCCTTAGTTGCTTGATAGTGCCACTAAATTGCTTACAACAGTACAAAAAAGACATAAAATGTCTGATTTGTTTCTGGATGCTGGACTTGCCTAATGTTTACCTGTTTGTTGCTCAATGCAAAGTTCCTGCTTGCCTAGTTTTTTTATAAAACAAATTTGGTGTTGAATCTGAACTTTCCTATGGTTAGTCTCTTTGTAGCTAAAATGTACAATAGTACTTGTTTCTGGATGGGGTCAACTTGCCTATGATTGAAATTTGTATTGCTCACTAAATGCATAGTTACCCCCCTGGTTTGTTTTGTGTATTTTGCTCATGTGTTGCCTGGGGCATATGGGTTGTAGTTCTTGTATAGCTTCATGAATTGCCCAAGCTTTGCATTTGAGTTGCTTTGCTGAAAACAGAAAAGAAACTATTTTTGGCACTGTTTTTGTGTAGAAAAAGTATTGACCACCATTGTGACTTCATGTCAACAGGTCGTATGATGCACATCATGTCAGATTTCTATGGGACAAAACTCATTGTACCTTATGACACTAAACACATTACAAACCTCAAGACGCTCTTGAACAAGGATGATACAAAAGAAGGGGATATGATAGAGACAGTTGCTTACTTTAAAGATCAGCAGAGAGAGGATCCAGATTTTTTTACAAGATAAAATATGATGAGGAAGACAGGGTTGAGAATATTTTCTGGGTCGATGGTGCAGCAAGGAAGGCGTACGTGGAATCTTATCATGATTGTATCTCCTTTGACACAACGTATATGACTAACATGTACAACATGCCCTTTGCGCCATTCATTGGGATTAACAGGCATGGGCAGTCGTTCATGTTGGGTTGTGGCTTTGTTAGGCAAGAGTTGGCATCGAGCTTTGATTGGCTATTCCAGACCTTCCTTGAGGCAATGCATAATGTAACACCCACCAACATCATAACCGACCAAGACATCGCAATGGCACAGTCAATTAAAAAGATCTTTCCTACAAGTGTGCACCGCTGTTGCCGCTGGCATATTATGAAAAAAGCACAAGAAAAGCTTGGAGCATTGCTGGGGCGAAACCCTGGCTTGTCCAAAGATTTCAACAACTGTGTTGACTTCAGCTTGACGCCGGAAGAATTTGAGGCAGGGTGGTGTGAGCTGATGATGAAGTATGAGGCTATGACTGACTCCCACTTCGAGAATCTATACAAGTACAGAGAGACATGGGTGCCATGCTACTTCAAGCACCAATTCTTCCCTTTCTTGCAGTCAACTCAACGCAGCGAGGGGTTCAACGCTGTCCTTAAGCGATATGTGAACCCACACAAGTCCATTTTGAACTTTGTGAAGCAATATCAGAAAATCCAACACACATACTAGTCCGGGAGGGTTCAAAAGACTACAGGCCAGGACATTTACAGACTGAAATGTGGTCATCTTACCCAATAGAGAAGCAGGCGTACGGTTCGTATACTAGGGACTTGTACGAGAAGTTTCGTGATGAGTTTCAGTTGACTACAAGGTACAATGTGCGATCGCATGGTGAAAACTTGTATGAGGTTTACCCCAATCAAGAGTGGGTTGCCAAATATGGTTCTAGGGGCTATTTTGTCACGGTGGAAGCTAGTGCTGGAGACTACAGATGTGACTGCTGCAAGATTGAGAGGGACGGCATGCTTTGCTGCCATATCTTGAAAGTTTTCAACCAACTTGGTGTTGATGAAATCCCAACGCAGTACATACTTAGAAGATGGACACCTATGGCAATTCCCAACGCACCCCCTGCTGTCGAAGAGCAACCTGATGAGATGCCACCACAATCAAAAAAGGAACTCAGGCATGCAAATTTGATGATGGATTTTGGTAGTATTGCCCGGGTTGCTAGTGCGTCAGATGCTGCGATGGATATTGTAAAGAAACATATGCGTGGTGCGCGTCATGAAATCAAAAATCTCAACATGTCAAAGAAAAAGAAACCGACAGCACCAACAAGTGGGCCCTCTGGTGGTCCTCCACCATCAGTTGATGGTTCTGCACCACAACCGAGTAACTCTCTGGCAACTGGTGGCCCTGCGGTGCGTCCTGGAGGGCCTTCACAAGCCCCTTCTGGACCTAGGCAGCAGCGACCTACTTCTGCGCCACCACCGAGAAACACTCAGGCAACTAGTGGCCCTGCAGTGCGTCGTGATGAACCTGCACAAACCTCTTCTGGACCTAGGCAGCAGCGACCTACTTCTGCAACGCGGAGAAAAAACGTGCCAAACCTAACTGGCAACTCTATGAGTGAGGATGGACACCAACAAACAGCATTCGGGGCTGCAGCGACGCAAAAAGGGGCTATACCACTACCCATGAGCCCTCCCACACAAGGCTGCCGGCCTGTACAGCAACTGTCAGGATATGTGCCACTGAACAGTGGAGCAGCGCCGCACCTTTCAAGGGGCTCAACAATGACAAGGCCTGTGCAAGCGCTAAGAGGAGCTGCGCGACCTCCTATGGGTCCTAGACCAGCAATTTGGCCTACACCACAAACTATGGGGGCTATACAACCACCGCGGGGGCCTAACGCAGCAAACACAACCTATGTGGCTGGTCCTGGACTGGCACCATTGCCTGCATCAACAGCAACACTGGATGGCTGGATTGGGCAGCATCCAGGGTCTTCAACAACACAAGAAGAAAATGCCAATGCAATTTCATCTCCTACTGCGCAAGCTCCTGGTGGATATGCGCACCAGCCGCTCAGTATGGCATCTCTACATGCAGCTGTTGCAGCCGCACAAGGTACTATGATGGTTGAACCAAAGTTTGGAAGACCTGCTACCACACTTGGCCCTGCAATTCCTAGAGACCCTCCAAAATCAACAACAAAAGGGAGGGCAAAGTCAAAAAGAATTCAATCAGCACTTGAGCTGCATCCGAAGAGAAAGAACAAGTGCAGCTATTGTGGTTCTTTTAACCACAATGGTGCAAGCTGCCCGACCAGATTGGTGTAATGGTCACACAGTGACCAGATGGCTGAAAAAGATGTGTCGAATGGCATTGACGAGTTAAACTATTTGTGGGTCTGTATGTTTGAACATCCTAAACTATTATTTATGGTTTACGGTTTCTTGTGGCTGACTTGCCTCACACTAGAGTTTTGAGTTGCCTGGTTATAAGTTTTGAGTTGCCTATTGTGTGCTTTGAATTGCCCCGCAAACACCCTTGCCCTCCCCATAATAGTCGAAAACTTACATACATAAGATTCTGCAATGCTATAAAATGCAACAATTCCCTGGTTATGTAATGATCATACTATTTGTCTTTCATTTGTCTTTTATGGGTTCTTCTGAATAACTTGCCTCAAATTAAAGCTTAAATTGCCTGTTTATGCAATAGAGTTGCCTGGTCCAAGTTGTTACACAGGCAACTCCTCCCCCGGCACTCCAAAAATTCACAAAAGAGCAAAAGAAACAACACATGCATTTACATGGATGTAGCGCGCGTGAGGGGAGAAAAAACTGACCTATGCTAACTTGAGTATGGTTTTCCATGGAGCATTGTTGTTGGTGTTGTCAACCCACGTGTTAGTCAATTGTTTCCTGATGTTTGGAATATCCTCAGCTGTGAATTTTGGAACAGCCCTTGCCTCCCAACCGTTTGCTATCGTCAGAGCAAAAACACCACAGTCGAACCTAAACAAAAAATTGAAAAAAAAACTGGATGCTTACTCTATGTAGTATTGTGTCGCTTGTAAAAAACTGAACAAAACCATAGTTAAATATGTGAAAAGAAGTGGATGCTTACTCATTATTTTGTTTTGGAACGTCGATGTTGGTAATCCCAAACTCATCTAGCGAGACGCGGGAACTGGCGTAATGCTCTTCCCGTAGAGACCGAAAACTTGCAACCATTTTCCTTGCGCAAACATCTAAAGACTTGTTTTTGAGCGTCCTCTAAGAATCAAGAGTTTCATAACGTTGATCCCTTATATTCACGTTAAAAATCCAGTAACGATTGCCTGTTTTAGGTTTTGTCTTGTCGATGTTCTCTAACACTGGGAACATAATCTGTTAGAAAAAACAAAAATGGGGTTAGTAAAAAAATACAATACTAGAAACTGGATGTAAGCAATTTTTTCTGTGTGCTCTCACAAATTAAGAAATGGACTGAAGAAGCAAAAATGCACATGCCAGTTTTGTGCTAGTGTGAGTAATTTGCCAAAAATAGAAGATGCATAGGCAACTTATCTGCTTGTGTAAGCAACCAGCCAAAAATGCACAGGCAAGTTGTGCAAAAAAATGTAAGCAACTTGCCACAAAAAAGCAATTAAGAAATGGACTGAAGAAGCAAAAATGCACATGCCAGTTTTGTGCTAGTGTGAGTAATTTGCCAAAAACAGAAGATGCATAGGCAACTTATCTGCTTGTGTAAGCAACCAGCCAAAAATGCATAGGCAAGTTGTGCAAAAAATGTAAGCAACTTGCCACAGAAAAGCAATTAAGAAATGGACTGAAGAAGCAAAAATGCACATGCCAGTTTTGTGCTAGTGTGAGTAATTTGCCAAAAACAGAAGATGCATAGGCAACTTATCTGCTTGTGTAAGCAACCAGCCAAAAATGCATAGGCAAGTTGTGCAAAAAATGTAAGCAACTTGCCACAGAAAAGCAATTAAGAAATGGACTGAAGAAGCAAAAATGCACATGCCAGTTTTGTGCTAGTGTGAGTAATTTGCCAAAAACAGAAGATGCATAGGCAACTTATCTACTTATGTAAGCAACCAGCCAAAAATGCGCAGGCAAGTTATGCAAAAAATATAAGCAACTTGCCACATAGAAGCAATTAAGAAATGGACTGAAGAAGCAAAAATGCACATGCCAGTTTTGTGCTAGTGTGAGTAATTTGCCAAAAACAGAAGATGCATAGGCAACTTATCTACTTATGTAAGCAACCAGCCAAAAATGCGCAGGCAAGTTATGCAAAAAATATAAGCAACTTGCCACATAGAAGCAATTAAGAAATGGACTGAAGAAGCAAAAATGCACATGCCAGTTTTGTGCTAGTGTGAGTAATTTGCCAAAAACAGAAGATGCATAGGCAACTTATCTACTTATGTAAGCAACCAGCCAAAAATGCACAGGCAAGTTGTGCAAAAAATGTAAGCAACATGCCACATAGAAGCAATTTCATGAGTGTAGTCAACTTGCCCACCACACACCCCATCCCCCCCTAAGAAATATTTACTTTTGTGTGAGCAAAAGTTTTAGCATAAAAAGTCATATATAAAAAATGCATTGGTAAAAAGTAAAGAAACCATTAACTTACCATGTCTTTACGGTCCAAGCGATTCGACTTCTTAAACTGGGAAATGAGCTCCTTGCCGTTCAATTCCATGTTTAGCATTTGAACCTGATGTAAAAAAAATACAGACATGAACATAACCTTTTATGAAAAAAAGAAAAAGAAAGAAACGCAAAACTACAATATTAGTTGCTTCGCGTTTTCTTACCGAGAACCTGACGGGCATCACGAGCTTCTTTGAGTCTGGTGGCAAGTTCATCATTATATTTTGTATACCAACTTCCATTACATGGCTCAAGACAAAACCTTCCTTCTTCATTGAGTTTGCGAGCTCCCTGACCATGACAAAGTATTTGCCATATTCAATTACCCTTACGCTGCATGAAAAAAAAGAGGCATTCAGCTCACAAAATCCTTCCATGAATTGCCTACCACCATTTCAACTCAGGGAAAACACATGGGGGCATGGGCATATCAAAGGATAAACTACTTCAAAAAATAAGCATTTCACACTAAGCCGAGTTGCCTGATTCTATAAATGGATTGCTTGTAAACACAGTTTGAATTGCCTAGATAACATGACAGACCTTGCCTGGGGGAAAGTGCATTGTGCAATGGCTGTCAAAAAGAAATGTAGTGATATACTGTCATACCTGGTATCCACATCTGGTGATTCTTCTTCATTAATTCTTCCATGCAAAATAACTGATGCATACAATCTATTTGCTTCGGGTTTGGACATGTAGACTTTCTTCTCATTATAGTCAATGAAAGGTGACCTCTTGCAAGGAGGTGGCTTGATAATCCTTCTCTCGAATTGATGTGGATGCATCTCTCCTGAACTACTACTGCTGTAAACCTTGCTGCCTGACCCCACTTCTCCTTGGTTGCAACTTTTTTTAGGTGTTTGGTACGCATTTCCTTCTGCTTGAACACACGGTTCGTCTATGCCTTCAACGTCCAACAGATAATCATCATCGGTTATATCGATGATTGGCTGGTTATGTACTGGGAGTTCCTTGCACTCATGCTCTATAAATGTGCTTGACCCAACATGCTGATGTGTTGTGTTGTCTGCAGATCTTGTGTGCAAATCATCTATGCCTAGATCAAAACTTGGTGCTGGACAGTACTCTCTGAAAAAATCATTTGATCTTTCGGTGTCCCTTTGCTCAAAATGTTGTTTATCTTTATTCGCTGAGCTGTGATTTGTGGAGTTGGATTGGGCATTCTTGTTGTTTGGATCAACACACCTTGCAAACAGCTCACTCACATCTAGAACATTGTTTTCTAGTGCATTGGTTGTCTTCCCACTAACACGCATGAATTCATGGTACCTCTCCTCCACATGAGAGAAATGGGAAGTGTTCCCCTGGCCAGTTGCTTCTACTGCTTCTGGAACACTTGTGGCCTCAGGTTGGGCAAGTACAGTTGAGCAGACAGGCAATTTTCCTAGGGCTCTTAGCAACTTTTGTTCCGGACTTTTCCCATGGTTACAGCTTCGGGCAGGTCTTGTATCCTATTGATCTCCTTACATGACACCGGAGGGATGTTCTCTTTCTCCTTTTTGTGTCCTGCATGATTTAATACTACAGCCTCGGGTGATGCGTTGAAGTCTTGCACCTTGGCCCTCTGGATACCATTGGCTGACTGCATCACATTTCCCCGAGACGGAGGAGGCACTTGACCATTTAAGTCACCTAATGGTTGTGTTCCGCTGTGGTTTCCTATGCTTACTAGCACTGTGGGTCCCTTCTTGAGTTGAACTGGCCTTACTTTTGTGGGGTCCAGTGTTTCCTCTGCAGAACTTGCCTGAAAAACAGCTGGTCTTGCTTCCTCCTTAGACTGAGTTGCCAGAATATGCGATCCACTTGCTTGACATTGGGAATGAAAATTACCCGACTGCTTCGAATCTACTCCTGTAGGTACTGCCTCATCTCCAACTTTGCTGCACGGGGGTGTTGCTGAGCTTGATGGTGTACTCTTTACCATCTGTGTTTTGGCATTCCCATGGATTGCCTCTTTTGTTTCAGAAAATGCCTGTTGTTGCTGCTGGGGAGGACTAGATTTTTTCATGGCTGACTGCCTTGACTTTCCCCCTTGGCCGTAACCGGGATTTTTGGCACGATATGCCTGCAGATGAATTGCTGTTTCATTCATCACAGATGGCTCCAATAAAAAAACTAACAGTTTTCTTCATCTTCTTTGATGGCGGGAGTGGTGGTAGTTGGTTTTGACAAGCAGTCTTCTGTTCTGTAGCTTCATTTAGAGCGCCAAGTTCTCTCATTATTTTCTGCCAAGTCGCCTTTGGGCATATTTGTTTAGGGTTGAATGTGAAGACCATATCCAAATCTTCCCCCCTCAACAACTCTTTGAACACCCTCCTCGCTTCGGTTGCCATGGATATGTCATCAATATCCAACATTTCTTTCACTTCAAAAACAGGGAAGCGTGGTTTTTGGGAAACAACAGTTTTGAATTCTGTCATCACAAGGTCTCTGATAGATATCCTATCTGCCTCATCCAATCCTTTTGCCTTTCTGTGCCTCTTCTTTTCAATCAGAAATTGCAGCATGCATTGTTCATCATCATCGCTGCTTGCATTTTCAGCTGCGGGATCCCCGTCCCGATCGGAGCCACCATTGCTGCCTGAACCATCGTTGCCACCTCCGCTGTCATCCTCATCATCTTCATCCTGCTTCCCCTGCCCATCATCTTCCTTGTCTTTGTCATCCCCATCGCCTTCTTTATCGTCATCGTCCTCCTTTCCTTCGTCATCTTCTTTTTCGTCATCCTCTTCTTCTTCATCATCGTCATTGTCCTCGTTCCCCTCAGTTCCGTCTTTACCTCCCATCTCAGCACTTGCCCCCTCGTGGTGATCAACCGTTTCTCGTGCTCCCTGGCTACTTGATTTCCCCTGAACTCCACTTGATCCATCATGACCGTCATCGCTGTCTAAACTGCCATCGGTGTCGCTTTCATCACTACCTTCATCCCTGCCATCTCCCTCACTTTCACTGCCGGCTGCCTCGCTGTCGTCGCTGTCAGAATTAAATGACTCCTCCTCACTTGGTAAGCTGTCTCTTCTGGCTGGTACTCGCTTGCCCCTTCTGTTAGACTGCCGCCTGCTTGTCTCCGCAGTAGTAGGATCTGCCTCCTTTGTCCCCCATTCATCATCATCTATCTTCCCAACCCCAGTCACGAGCTTCCCAACTGCATGTGAAATTACAGAACACATATCGTGCACCAACCCTGTGAGCTTCTTTTGCTTCTGTAAAACATAAAAGTGGATGGTAGAGAACATGATAAGTACATATCTTCTATTGAAGATTCTGAAAAAATGGTTGAATGTACAAATGGCGATAAAAAGGGGAACAACAGTGAGAGGAAAAAACAAGTGCTAGATAAACTTACTGATTTGTCATATGACTCGGGCAATCTTGCGGCAACAAATTTGGTGATGTGATCCATACTGCCAAACAAGCTATCATCGGCACAACGGGAAAACTCCGTCTTGAGCTGGTGGTTTTATAGCCAAAAAAGATTAAAAAAAACTATGAGTGACAACAATTCTGGCACTCCCATACCAAAAAAGACCTGAGAAAAATGAAGAAAAATAGTACTACTAATAGTCTGAAAATTCCTACAACCATTATGCCACTTCCCCTGTTGCCTACTATTAGTTGATACTGTAATCAAAAAAATGAAGAACTAGTATGCAAGTTGCTAGTTTTTAGAACATAAGTTGCTTGTATTGTTGTGTAAATTTGCTACTTTTCAACATGTAAATTGCTCAGACAGAAAAAAGAGCTAAAAATGTACTACAGAAGCTACTATTAAATACAACAACAAAACAAAATCCTTCCTGTGAACATTATCCAACTGTGTGCATGGCAAATGAGAGAAGGTTCGAATAAGTCTGATAACTACTTGGACATACTTGAAAATATATGTATGGCACTTGCCCAAAAAGATACATTACCTTGCTTGCTCTTTGAAAGTGAATTGCCTACTCTAAAAAAATGCTAGCGTTTCCTAAAAACAATATGACAATGATATGTATACTAAAACATAAAAATTCAGTTACCCGCAATTGGCCATATTCTCCTGGAGCCTTCCTGTCCTTCTTGACAACTCTGGAGATTAAATCTGAATTCCAAACTGAAACCCTTGGTACCAAGTTCGGGATTGGCTCATTAACATCCAGAGAGTCTAGGTACAATAGGTGCGTAGAGACACGGAAAAAGAATAGAAAGTTTAAGTTAGCTAATGATTGCAAAAAGAAAAGAAAAGATAAGTAAACAAATGGATGTTTGAAAAAACTGAACAGCTTGAAGCACTTACAACAAGGTGGAAAACACAACAACAAACAGCCTTCTTGTTGGCACGCCCCGAAGTGAACGCAAGCTTTAATTGATCAACAACAAACTGGCATCTATTGCTTTCCGTTATTCCATTGACATCCATGACCGCCGGGAAGCTCTTTGGGGAAATACTCAAACTAGTTGAAGGGGCAAGGAAGCATGAAAAAACAAAAGCTAGCCAAGCGCGGACAAAGTCATCATCATGAGATCCTCCCATGTCAACGATCATCTTGCACCATTCTGTGAGGGTTGGGGAGTTCTTGGATGTGATGTTGTAAATAATGTACATTGCCTTTGTGATTTCAGGCCGAATCTCGAAGCACCTCTTCCTGCCCCTGTTGGGCAAACCCCATATCCTACGGACACTTGTGGCATCTACAGGAATCTTCCCCCTTTCTGGAATGACTATCTGCGAAATCTCCGGGTCGTAATGCTTCATTATCCACTGGCTAAAATCTCCGGGCATGCTACTCGCTGCAAGGTCCAGAATGCCACCAAATTCTTTTCCGATGATGACACCCTTTTGGTCAGGAACCAAGTTCTTGTTCAACTTGAAGAGCCTTGCAGGGGATTCCCTGTTCCTACGACCCTATTGCGCATAAGGAAAAAACAGAAACAGGGGATTAGCAAAAAAGGAAAAAGGTTCATCACAACATAGGCAACTTAGGCAGCATTGTTGGGCAGCTGCTCAGTGAAACTGAGGCAACTATGCAAAATACCTCAGTTCCTCCCGTCTTCTGGCGTTTTGCTTTTGGAGGCTGCTCGACGTATGCACCTTCAACATTTTTATTCCCAGCATCTGCAGCTTGGCTCTCATTACTATTCTCATTACTAATGATATCATCAGGGCGCTTCCCCCGTGAAACAACTACCTTAGTTCTCATACGCTTGTACCCAGTTATTGGTGCACTGCTCCGTGGCTGGGAGATGGAAACCACGTAAATCAATAAAAAATGAAAAAAACTCTGTTATGTACAGGAAGAACATAAAACTTCCTGAGCATGTGCACACCTGTGCTTGATGCTCTTCATTCCCATGAGATGCAAGGTCGTCATGACTTGATCTAGCAGGTCCATCCTGTTTAGACTTATGACTTGTCCTAGCCATCTATTTTCTGCTGCATATTTAAAGGACAGACAGTGAGATTCATCATAAAAAACACATTAGAAATGATTCTGAAAGAACTCTATATCATCAAACGAATTTCGTTTGGCTAAATTCTTACTGAACTTAACAAACATCAACTTACAAAAAGTGGGCAATGAAAAGGGTTGTAAACTATCTGATTTTCACTATATTACAACTATCCTATAATTGGCCCTATTACCCTCCCTCTACATGTCCTACAAAAATCTGAAAAACAAATAAAGGCACCTAGAACAGAAAATCACAGAATGAATCCTCGTGAAATGCTTAAAACTATCCTACAAATAGCCCTATTAACCTCCCTCTACTGGATTACTTCGTACCTCACACACACACACACACAAATCACATGTGCATTTTCAATTGCTAAATCATTACTTTCCTGCACTGAAAATCAAAACACACCGTCAAACCCACCTTCGTAGGCGACACACGGTCCATATCAGGCAAGTCACTCGCAAAAACAAGGGCAACATTAGCATGGGAGAGGCATTACTGTCCTACAATAAACCAAAAACACACTTTCAAAACACCTTCATAGGCGACACGTGTGTTGGGTAACGTAGCAGAAATTCAAAATTTTCTTACGTGTCACCAAGATCTATCTATGGAGAAACCAGCAACGAGGGGAAGGAGAGTGCATCTACATACCCTTATAGATCGCTAAGCGGAAGCGTTCAAGAGAACGGGGTTGAAGGAGTCGTACTCGTCGTGATCCAAATCACCGGAGATCCTAGTGCCGAACGGACGGCACCTCCGCGTTCAACACACGTATAGCCCGGTGACATCTCCCATGCCTTGATCCAGCAAGGAGAGAGGGAGAGGTTGAGGAAGACTCCATCCAGCAGCAGCACAACGGCGTGGTGGTGGTGGAGGAGCATGGTGATCCAGCAGGGCTTCGCCAAGCACCGCGAGATATGAGGAGAAAGAGAGGTAGGGCTGCGACAGGGAGAGGTCAAAAACTCATGTGTTGGCAGCCCCAAAGACCTCAACTATATATAGGGGAGAGGGAGGGGGTCGCGCCCCCACCTAGGGTTCCACCCTAGGGGCGGCGGCCAGCCCAGATCCCATCAGGTGGGGCGGCCAGGGGAGGGGGAGAGGGAGGCGCACCAGGCATGGGCCCTAAGGCCCATCTGCCCTTAGGGTTTGCCCCCTCCTCCCCTTAGGCGCCTTGGGCCCTTGTGGGGGGGCACACCAGCCCACCTGGGGCTGGTCCCCTCCCACACTTGGCCCATGCAGCCCTCCGGGGCTTGTGGCCCCACTTGGTGGACCCCCGGGACCCTCCCGGTGGTCCCGGTACGTTACCGATAAAACCCGAAACCTTTCCGGTGACCAAAACAGGACTTCCCATATATAAATCTTTACCTCCGGACCATTCCGGAACTCCTCGTGACGTCCAGGATATCATCCGGGACTCCAAACAACATTCGGTAACCACATATATCTATTCCTTATAACCCTAGCGTCATCGAACCTTAAGTGTGTAGACCCTACGGGTTCGGGAACCATGCAGACATGACCGAGACGTTCTCCGGTTAATAACCAACAGCGGGATCTGGATACCCATGTTGGTTCCCACATGTTCCACGATGATCTCATCGGATGAACCACGATGTCGAGGATTCGATCAATCCCGTATACAATTTCCCTTTGTCTAGTGGTACGATACGTGCCCGAGATTCGATCGTCGGTATCCCGATACCTTGTTCAATCTCATTACCGGCAAGTCTCTTTACTCGTTCCGTAAACACATCATCCCGTGATCAACTCCTTGGTCACATTGTGCACATTATGATGATGTCCTACCGAGTGGGCCCAGAGATACCTCTCGTTTACACGGAGTGACAAATCCCAGTCTCGATTCGTGCCAACCCAACAGACACTTTCGGAGATACCTGTAGTGTACCTTTATAGCCACCCAGTTACGTTGTGACGTTTGGCACACCCAAAGTATTCCTACGGTATCCGGGAGTTGCACAATCTCATGGTCTAAGGAAATGATACTTGACATTAGAAAAGCTTTAGCATACGAACTACACGATCTTTGTGCTAGGCTTAGGATTGGGTCTTGTCCATCACATCATTCTCCTAATGATGTGATCCCGTTATCAACGACATCCAATGTCCATTGTTAGGAAACCGCAACCATCTATTGATCAACGAGCTAGTCAACTAGAGGCTCACAAGGGACATGGTGTTGTCTATGTATCCACACATGTATCTGAGTTTCCTATCAATACAATTCTAGCATGGATAATAAACGATTATCATGAACAAGGAAATATAATAATAACCAATTTATTATTGCCTCTAGGGCATATTTCCAACAGTCTCCCACTTGCACTAGAGTCAATAATCCAGTTCACATCGATATGTGATTAACACTCAAGGTCACATCCCCATGTGACCAACACCCAAAGAGTTCTGGGTTTGATCATGTTATGCTTGTGAGAGTGGTTTCAGTCAACGGGTCTACAACATTCAGATCCGTATGTACTTCGCAAATTTCTATGTCATCTTGTAGATGCAACTACTACGCTACATTTGGAGCCATTTCAAATAACTGTTCTACTTGGAGCTATTCTAAATTGTTGCTCCATTATACGTGTCCGGTATCTCTACTCAGAGCTATCTGGATAGGTGTTAAGCTTGCATCGACATAACTATTTACGTCAAACTCTTTATCACCTCATAACCGAGAAACATATCCTTATTCCTCTAAGGATAATTTAGACCTCTATCTGGTGATCTACTCCTAGATTACCTTTGTACCCTCTTGCCAGATATGTGGCAAGGCACACATCAGGTGCGGTACTTAGCATGGCATACCGTATAGAGCCTATGACAAAAGCATAGGGGACGACCTTCGTCCTTCCTCTTTCTTCTGTCGCGGTCGAGCTTTAAGTCTTAACTTCATACCTTACAACTCAGGCAAGAACTCCTTTGACTGATCCATCTTGAACACCTTCAAGATCATTTCAAGGTATGTGCTCATTTGAAAGTACCATTAAGCGTTTTGATCTATCCTTATAGATCTTGATGCTCAATGTTCAAGTAGCTTAATCCAGGCTTTCCATTGAAAAACACTTTCAAATAACCCTATATGCTTTCAAGAAATCCTACGTCATTTCTGATCAACAATATGTCAACAACATATATTCATCAGAAATTCTATAGTGCTCCCACTCACTTCTTTGGAAATACAAGTTTCTCATAAACTTTGTATACACCCAAAATCTTTGATCATCTTATCAAAGCATACATTCCAACTCCGAGATGCTTACTCCAGTCCTTAGAAGGATTGCTGGAGCTTTGCATACTTATTAGCATCTTTCAGGATTGACAAAACCTTCCGGTTGTATCACATACAACCTTTCCTCAAGAAAATCGTCGAGGAAACAATGTTTGACATCCTATCTGCAAGATTTCATAAATAATGCTAATATAATTTCAACAGACTCTTAGCATCGCTACGGGTGAGAAAGTCTCATCGTAGTCAACTCCTTGAACTTGTCGGAAAACATCTTAGCGACAAGTCGAGCTTTCTTAATGGTGACATTTACCATCATTGTCTGTCTTCCTTTTAAAAATCCATCTGTACTCAACAGCCTTACGACCATCGAGCCGTTCTACCAAAGTCTACACTTTGTTTTCATACATGGATCCTCTCTCGGATTTTATGGCCTCGAGCCATTTATCGGAATCCGGGCCCACCATCGCTTCTCCATAACTCGTAGGTTCATTGTTGTCTAGCAACATGACTTCCAAGATAGGATTACGTACCACTCTGAAGTAGTACGCATCCTTGTCATCCTACGAGGTTTGGGAGTGACTTGATCCGAAGTCTCATGATCAATATCATAAGCTTCCACTTCAATTGGTGTAGGTGCCACAGGAACAACTCTTTGTGCCCTGCTATACACTAGTTGAAGTGACGGTTCAATAACCTCATCAAGTCTCCACCATCCTCCCACTCAATTCCTTCGAGAGAAAATTTTCCTCGAGAAAGGACCCGATTCTAGAAACAATCCCTTATTGCTTTCGGATCTGAGACAGGAGGTATACCCAACTGTTTTAGGTGTCCTATGAAGATGCATTTATCCGCTTTGGGTTCGAGCTTATCAGCCTGAAACTTTTTCACATAAGCGTCACAGCCCCAAACTTTTAAGAAATGACAGCTTAGGTTTCTCTAAACCATAGTTCATATGGTGTCATCTCATCGGAATTACGTGGTGCCCTATTTAAAGTGAATGTGGTTGTCTCAAATGCCTAACCCATAAACTATCGTGGTAATTCGATAAGAGACATCATGGTATGCATCATATCCAATAGGATGCAGTTATGATGTTCGGACACACCATCACACTGTGGTGTTCCAGGCTGTATTAGCTGTGAAACAATTTCCACAATATCTTAATTTTGTGCCAAACTCATAATTCAGATATTCATCTCTATGATCATATCATAGATCTTTTATCCTCTTGTCACGACGATCTTTCAACTTCACCCTGAAATTACTTGAACCTTTCAATAATTCAGACTCGTGATTCATCAAGTAAATATACTCAACATCTACTCAAATCATCTGTGAAGTAAGAACATAACGATATCCACTACACGCCTCAGCACTCATTGGACTGCACACATCAAAATGTATTACTTCCAACAAGTTGCTTTCTAGTTCCATTTTACTGAAAACGAGGCTTTCAATCATCTTGCCCATGTGGTATGATTTGCATGTCTCAAGTGATTCAAAATCAAGTGAGTCCAAACGGTCCATTTGCATGGAGTTTCTTCATGCATATACACCAATAGACATGGTTCGCATGTCTCAAACTTTTCAAAACGAGTGAGCCCAAAGATCCATCAACATGGAGCTTCTTCATGCGTTTTATACCGATATGACTTACGTGGCAGTGCCACAAGTAGGTGGTACTATCATTACTATCTTATATCTTTTGGCATGAACATGTGTATCACTACGATCGAGATTCAATAAACCATTCATTTTAGGTGCAAGACCATTGAAGGTATTATTCAAATAAACAGAGTAACCATTATTCTCCTTAAATGAATAACCGTATTGCGATAGACATAATCCAATCATGTCTATGCTCAACGCAAACACCAATCTCGATGGTAGAGGGAGCGTGCGATGCTTGATCCCATCAAGCTTGGAAAAAACTTCCAACACATATCGCCAGCTCACCTTTCAGCTAGTCTCCGTTTACTCCGCAACCTTTTATCTCGAGTTACTAACACTTAGCAACCGAACCGGTATCTAATACCATGGTGCTACTAGGAGTACTAGTAAAGTACACAATGTATATCCAATATACTTCTAACGACCTTTCCAGCCTTCTCATCTACCAAGTATCTAGGGTAATTCTGCTCCAGTGGTTGTTCCCCTTATTACATAAGCACTTAGTCTCGGGTTTGGGTTCAACCTTGGGTTTCTTCACTAGAGCAGCAGCTGAATTGCCGTTTCATGAAGTATCCCTTCTTGCCCTTGCCCTTGCCCTTCTTGAAACTAGTGGTTTCACCAACCATCAACAATTAATGCTCCTTCTTGATTTCTACTTTTGTGGTGTCAAACATCGCGAATATCTCAAGGATCATCATATATGTCCCTGATATATTATAGTTCATCACGAAGCTCTAGCAGCTTGGTGGTAATGACTTCGGAGAAACATCACTATCTCATCTGGAAGATCAACTCCCACTCGATTCAAATGATTGTTGTACTCAGACAATCTGAGCACAAGCTCAACAATTGAGCTTTTCTCCCTTAGTTTGCAGGCTAAGAAAATCGTCGGAGGTCTTATACCTCTTGACGTGGGCACGAACCTGAAATCCCAATTTCAGCCCTCGAAACATCTCATATGTTTCGCGACGTTTCAAAACGTCTTCGGTGCCTCAACTCTAAACTGTTTAACTGAACTATCACGTAGTTATCAAAATGTGTATGTCAGATGTTCGCAACATCCACAGACGACGTTCGAGGTTCAGCACACTGAGCGGTGCATTAAGGACATAAGCCTTCTATGAAGCAATGAGGACAATCCTCAGTTTAGGGACCTAGTCCGCATAATTGCTACTATCAACTTTCAACTAAATTTTCTCTAGGAACATATCTAAACAGTAGAACTGAAGCGCGAGCCACGACATAATTTGCGAAGACCTTTTGACTATGTTCAGGATAATTAAGTTCATCTTATGAACTCCCACTCAGATAGACATCCCTCTAGTCATCTAAGTGATTACATGATCCGAGTCAACTAGGCCGTGTCCGATCATCACGTGAGACGGACTAGTCATCATCGGTGAACATCTTCATGTTGATCGTATCTACCATACGACTCATGCTCGACCTTTCGGTCTCTTGTGTTCCGAGGTCATGTCTGTACATGCTAGGCTCGTCAAGTCAACCTAAGTGTTTTGCGTGTGTAAATCTGTCTTACACCCGTTGTATGTGAACGTTAGAATCTATCACACCCGATCATCACGTGGTGCTTCGAAACGACGAACTTTCGCAACGGTGCACAGTTAGGGGGAACACTTTCTTGAAATTATTATGAGGGATCATCTTATTTACTACCGTCGTTCTAAGTAAACAAGATGCATAAACATGATAAACATCACATGCAATCAAATAGTGACATGATATGGCCATCATCACTTTGCTCCTCTTGATCTCCATCTTCGGGGCTCCATGATCATCATCGTCACCGGCATGACACCATGATCTCCATCATCATGATCTCTATCATCGTGTCTTCATGAAGTTGTCTCGCCAACTATTACTTCTACTACTCCAGCTAACGGTTAGCAATAAAGTAAAGTAATTACATGACGTTTATGTTGACACGCAGGTCATAAATAAATTAAGACAACTCCTATGGCTCCTGCCGGTTGTCATACTCATCGACATGCAAGTCGTGATTCCTATTACAAGAACATGATCAATCTCATACATCACATATATCATTCATCACATCCTTTTGGCCATATCACATCACATGGCATACCCTGCAAAAACAAGTTAGACGTCCTCTAATTGTTGTTTGCTTGTTTTACGTGGCTGCTATGGGTTTCTAGCAAGAACGTTTCTTACCTATGCAAAACCACAACGTGATATGCCAATTGCTATTTACCCTTCATAAGGACCCTTTTCATCGAATCCGTACCGACTAAAGTGGGAGAGACTGGCACCCGCTAGCCACCTTATGCAACTAGTGCATGTCAGTCAATGGAACCTGTCTCACGTAAGAGTACGTGTAAGGTCGGTCCGGGCCGCTTCATCCCACAATACCGTCGAAACAAGATTGGACTAGTAACGGTAAGCATATTGAACAAAATCAACGCCCACAACTACTTTGTGTTCTACTCGTGCATAGAATCTACGCAATGGACCTAGCTCATGATGCCACTGTTGGGTAACGTAGCAGAAATTCAAAATTTCTTACGTGTCACCAAGATCTATCTATGAAGAAACCAGCAACGAGGGGAAGGAGAGTGCATCTACATACCCTTGTAGATCGCTAAGCGGAAGCGTTTAAGAGAACGGGGTTGAAGGAGTCGTACTCGTCGTGATCCAAATCACTGGAGATCCTAGTGCCGAACGGATGGCACCTCCGCGTTCAACACACGTACAGCCCGGTGACGTCTCCCATGCCTTGATCCAGCAAGGAGAGAGGGAGAGGTTGAGGAAGACTCCATCCAGCAGCAGCACAACAGCGTGGTGGTGGTGGAGGAGCATGGTGATCCAGCAGGGCTTCGCCAAGCACCATGAGATATGAGGAGAAAGAGAGGTAGGGCTGCGCCAGGGAGAGGTCAGAAACTCATGTGTTGGCAGCCCCAAAGACCTCAACTATATATAGGGGAGAGGGAGGGGGCTGCGCCCCTACCTAGGGTTCCACCCTAGGGGCGGCGGCCAGCCCAGATCCCATCTGGTGGGGCGGCCACGGGAGGGGGAGAGGGAGGCGCACCAGGCATGGGCCCTAAGGCCCATCTGCCCTTAGGGTTTGCCCCCCTCCTCCCCTTAGGCGCCTTCGGCCCTTGTGGGGGGCGCACCAGCCCACCTGGGGCTGGTCCCCTTCCACACTTGGCCCATGCAACCCTCCGGGGCTTGTGGCCCCACTTGGTGGACCCCCGGGACCCTCCCGATGGTCCCGGTACGTTATCGATAAAACCCGTAACCTTTCCGGTGACCAAAACAGGACTTCCCATATATAAATCTTTACCTCCGGACCATTCCAGAACTCCTCGTGACGTCCGGGATATCATCCGGGACTCCGAACAACATTCGGTAACCACGTATATCTATTCCTTATAACCCTAGCGTCATCAAACCTTAAGTGTGTAGACCCTACGGGTTCGGGAACCATGCAGACATGACCGAGACATTCTCCGGTTAATAACCAACAGTGGGATCTGGATACCCATGTTGGTTCCCACATGTTCCACGATGATCTCATCGGATGAACCACGATGTCGAGGATTCGATCAATCCCGTATACAATTCCCTTTGTCTAGTGGTACGATACTTGCCCGAGATTCGATCGTCGGTATCCCGATACCTTGTTCAATCTTGTTACCGGCAAGTCTCTTTACTCGTTCCGTAACACATCATCCCGTGACCAACTCCTTGGTCACATTGTGCACATTATGATGATGTCCTACCGAGTGGGCCCAGAGATACCTCTCCGTTTACACGGAGTGACAAATCCCAATCTCGATTCGTGCCAACCCAACAGACACTTTCGGAGATACCCGTAGTGCACCTTTATAGTCACCCAGTTACGTTGTGACGTTTGGCACACCCAAAGTATTCCTACGGTATCCGGGAGTTGCACAATCTCATGGTCTGAGGAAATGATACTTGACATTTAGAAAAGCTTTAGCATACGAACTACACGATCTTTGTGCTAGGCTTAGGATTGGGTCTTGTCCATCACATCATTCTCCTAATGATGTGATCCCGTTATCAACGACATCCAATGTCCATGGTCAGGAAACCGCAACCATCTATTGATCAACGAGCTAGTCAACTAGAGGCTCACAAGGGACATGGTGTTGTCTATGTATCCACACATGTATCTGAGTTTCCTATCAATACAATTCTAGCATGGATAATAAACGATTATCATGAACAAGGAAATATAATAATAACCAATTTATTATTGCCTCTAGGGCATATTTCCAACAACGTGAACCATGTCAGGCAAGTCACTCACAATACAGGGGCAACATTGACATGAGAGAAGCATTACTGTCCTACACTAAATGAAAACACACTGTCAAAAACAACTGCGCAGGCAACATATCAAACCATATCAGGCAAGTCACTCACAAAACAAAGGCAACATTGACATGAGAGAAGCATTATTCTCATACACTAAATCAAAACACTGTCAAACCACCTGCGCAGGCAACACATGAACCATATTCAGGCAAGTCAGTCGCCCATCAGGATCGACCTTGACATCTACAACACCGGAAATCTACAGCCCCAAGGCTTGCCTTCGAAACCTACGAATCCCAGTTCACCAGTAGCCTAGGAACACGAAATGCCCCGTGTCGTCGTCCATCTCCAAATTAACGAGTGCTCCAAACAATTTCTACCATCTGCTACTCGATTTCATCAACTTAGTGGAGGGGCGCCCGACCCGCTGCGATTCGGCACCTCTACAACAACCGCGCGATGGCCGCACGCGCCCCGTTCCTCCTCTGTCCGCGGCAGAGCGGCGGAGCGCATCGATTTGGACAACCTAAGCGCGGATGACCGGAAGAGATCAATGGGCATACCAGGGATTCGCCGCGATTTTGCCCTTCTGAGCCAACAGAACAACGGCCGCGCACGCCGTTCCTCCTCTGCCGAGTCTCCGGTGCTGCTCCTTCTGACGCGGCCTGCAGCGCGTCGTCTCTCCTCGGTCGCATCTCCGCCGCTGCACCGCCTTCCTTCACGCCACGCCCGTTGTCCCGCCCTCGCTCCAGCGGAAGACAACCGCCGAATCGCCGACACGCCGCCGGCCGCTCTCGCGCTGGATTTGGGGGATGGGTTGGGGGGATTGGAACGAGATCCGCTCCGCTGGGAGGGGCAGTTTCGAATGGGAGGGGTAGTGGAGAGGAACAAGAGAGGGGATGCGAGAAGCAACCGCACTGAGGAACCAATGGGACTCGACCAAGCCACGACCAGGGGACACCTGGCGCGTGCATCGACGGTTTCGCCTGAGCCCACATGAAACGCGCGTGACCGTAAGATCTCGATCGGACGGCGCACGAGCCCGAGTGCTCTGTAAGACAAAGTAGCACTCGACCACTTTTTAGGATTTAGGTTATTTTATTTTCATAACACGGATGACACGAAAAGAAGGAACGGAAACAACAACAGTGGCACCACGGGCTTTCCAACTGGACGATTTCCTGACTTTTTTTGGTCCATCCTCGACGGGGTGCGATCGTCGTCGTTCTTGCTTGTTAGGTCGGCGCGACATCGACTCAACCACATGATTAAAGTCTCTCGGGTAAGTAAGTACAGTGTTTTGGGTCGATCGTCCTGCCTAACTATACGGGGGAGTTTGATCTTTGATGCGCAGTGTCTCTTTCGATGACAGGAATGTGTATCTTCTTTCTAGACTCTGGATCGACATGATCGATGTATATATGTATGTGCGTTGCTTTGCACGCCGGGACGCACGGTCTTCGTGCACCGCCTAACTTCATGTGGAAATTAACTACGGATCTGGCATACTTTTGGTTTTTGCGTAGTAGATTACTAATCTGTCGAGTTTAGAAATGGTCTCCGGGGTGAAGGAAAGGTTAAACGCCACGATAGAGCAGGTCAAGGATAAAAGACGGCCAAAATCTAGTACTGCTTATTAACCCAGTCGACTTGGTGTCAGGCTGTCCTAATCAAACCGCTAACACGTGGACCAGCCTACTTTGTGCGTCCCCAGTGGTCGAGGCTCCAACAGCGCACGGTCTGCTCTTCCTAGATACTTCCTCCGGGTCCTTTGTTCGCATATAAGATTTGTCTGAAGTCAAACCTCATAAACTTTGACCTAGTTTATAGAAAAAATACAAACATTTAAAATGTGAAATCAACAACATTAGATGCGTCATGACTTTGCTTTCATATTGTATAAATTCAGCATTATAAATGTTAATATTTTATCATATAAATATGGTCAAACTTTATGAAGTTTAACTTCATACAATCCTTATATGCAGAGTAAAAAAGACTGGAGGGAGTAAAACAGATCACCCAACCCAACGATTTAATTAAGTTGTAGTACTAATTCCAGACGTGAGCACCTCTCGCTGGCCAGTTGCCACGCATGTTCGTCCCGTGTCCAATCATTAATTTCATCCGCGACAACATGGCCGCAACCATCCCGACCGTGACTGCACTAATGAGCAAGTACACGACATCATAAGATGTTTCTTTCTTTCGAAAAAAATGTTTTTTCATTTATAAACATACTATACATGGTGAGTATGAATATCTGATGACAAGTTCACCTGGTCATGCATGTATAAAACCGAAACAAGGAAACTTCACCTGGAATGCATGCTGCCCACCAAGAGAAATCCGAGCAGCAAGAAGACAGATAATGCCTGACCCCCTCGCCGTCCCAAGGGCGGCTCGGGGGAACCCTAGTTGCGTCACCGTCGCCCCCTCTATAGCACGCCCTCCTCCCACCGTTGTCGGATGAGTCCGCCGGGCGAAGCCCGCGCCGGAGGACGGTGGCGGCAGGGATCTCCGCGCGCGCGGCGGCCTTGGCCTCCGGCTTGAGCCCGTGGTGGTGGAAGACTCGTCCTCGGCGTCTCCGACCGGCGCAGCGTCCTCGTCCTCTCGCAGATGATGGGCTGTCGGCTACTCGTGGCTGCCTCGACGCGACAGCGACCCGAGGTTTCAGATCTGGCCATGGCGTGCTCAGCCGTTCTGCCCGTCAACTTCGACTGGTGGTGAGGTTGGTGCTCGTGCATGGTGGTGGCGCCACCACCGCGGAGGAGGTGCTTGGCCAGTGGGTTCGCATGCTGGTGATGCTGGGGTTCCCTCATCCTCGTCCAGCTGCATGATGGTGCAGAGGTAGGGTTGCTCCGGGCGAAAGCTTACGGCGCGGCGTCTTCGGATGTCACTCTTCTCTTGGGGGCCGTCGTGGAGCTCTCCGGCCTCCTCCACTCCCGGGTCACTTTCTTCGGGTGAAAGCCCAGAACCTGTGGTGCAGGGCCAGACGATGGCGTGATATGTCGCTTCCTCTCCTGAGGGTGTTGTCTTGAAGATTGTGATTCCTTGCGTGCTTTCCCGGGGCTGGACTTGCACGGCATCGCGACAGGTGGCCGGCGATGCGCCCAGAGGTGGAGCAATGTTTCCTCCTTCGCATCGAAGACGACAGATCTTGGCGGCGTGGCGCAGTGGAGTCTCGGCGTTCGATGCGGGTAGATGGACTCGCGCAGGAGGTTGGAGCTATCTGGCGTCGTGGTGACGTCGATGGTAGGCCTCGCAAGGTCGATGCGTCAGCAAATTCTCGGAAGATGGATCGATGGAAGGCGGCGGCAACGGCCTCTGAGAGTGCGTCGGACCGATGTGTGCCCCAGACCTAGCAGTGGCTTGGTTGGGGCCTCCGGTTCTAGATGTTAGGATTGCTATGAGGTCTGTTTGGAATTAGGCTCGGACTATCAGCACCCCTTCATCAAGTGGATAGAAGTAGCGACAGAAGTTGCCAAAACGTTGACTTACTGATGTATTACTTTGTAAGATCTTTGTAAATAATTAATAAAGTGGTTGCATGCATCGCCCAGATGCAGAGGCCGGGGGTCTTTCTCCTTTTTTTATAAAAATATGGAATGCTTTGATGGATCAATCTTATTGGCTAATGCCATATACATGATCCACAGAAAGGGTCTAACTGTGATTTTCAGGAACTTGCGAGGTGATATTGCAAAAAACCATGATCCTGCCAATCACAGTAAGTGCACCCATGTCTAATGATTAGCACTATGCATGTGTTTCCAATCTGTCGTAATCTCGCCACTTCCCTAATAATGTAAACTGCCTGTGGGCCCTGCCGTTACAAAGCTAACTTCTGCATTTCTTTTCTTTTAGCAAACAATGTCTGTTGATCTGTCATTCGATTACATAGAAACAAAAACCCATTTTACCCTAAGGGCTCCTTTGATTCAAAGGAATTGTATAGGATTTTTGAAGGATATGAACCCTTAAGAATTTTTCATGTGATGCTCGTTTGATTCGTAAGATTGGCATCCATAGGAATTCTTTATAGGATTCATTTGTACTACATTTTAAAGGAAAATTTCCATTCATTCGAACCTCTTTGTAGAATTCCTTTGTTTTTCCTGCGCTATCAAATATTCTTTCAAATCCTGTATGATATTGTGGGACATGCCATTCTATTCCTACATTTTTCCTATTCCTTCATTTTAACAATCCTGCGAATCAAAAAGGCCCTAAAAGGGAAGGGAATCCAGCGAAGCTAGGAAGGCATAATCGCCGGCTCTTGCATCAGACAAAACCCTAACGGGCATGGATTAGCACTTTGCTTAATCACGCCTGATTGGAAGCTGCTGTCTGGGGTTTACGTACCTGGGGAAGCCGATTAAGCTCAACTAATTAATCCACTAGTAGTCGCTTCTTATAGTAGCATTTGTATGGAATCCTGGCACGTAGACGCACGCACACTATGATTCGTCGCGAGTACGTGGCCAGCACGACTGCCCAGCAAAAGTCTAGCGGTCTTGTGCAGACTTGTCCAGCACGTATGGCGCATTTTCCATTCTTTCGCGTATCCTATGTTTGCTACTATGTAAATTCAACTCTTGTACTTCTGTTGAGACGATTAATAAAATGAGGTTCACCCTACTGGAAAAAGGTGCAGCGGGCGGCAGATGGGATATGTCCGTTTGTCCATGTACAGCAGCATCTGGACCTCCATTTTGTAACTCCAGTTTAAAACTCATGTTTGTTGTTCCAACAGCGGCAACCAACACGAAGAAGCCCACATGTTCATTGCTGGTGCTGGATTAAGGACAAGCTACCTCTCTGTGGCATTGACTTTCCCATTGCGTAGAAAATTGAGACCGTCGTCTCCCCTCTATGCTGTTAGAGATGTCTTAAAAGATTAAAAAAAAGTCTTATATTAAGATACAGAGGTACTAGTATAATCAAGTTGTCGATAGCTTAATTGGCCTCTTAGGACTCGTGATTAACCTAGCTTTAAATCCAGTGGTTGCAATGACAAGGTGCTATGGATGGTACGGTATTTGGTTAAATGTTAAAAAAAAACTGATCGAAATGTTCATGCATTGGTAATCGGAAATTCGAAACCCATGGGAGGTGGATTGTCCTTACTCTGAATTTCCCTGTGTCGGCTTTCCCCTCTCCCCCTATTTTCAACCAGAAGTTGACGCCACAGACTGTAAATTGATTTTCATACATTTTGTTCATATATCTTTTTTCAAACAAAGTACAACGTACTATGCACAGCTCACGGTCCGAAGTTGGAACTGATCACCCAACAGAACTGTTTAATTAAGCTGTACTAATTCAAGACGTGAACACCTCTCGCTGGCCACGCATGCATGTTCGTCCCATGTTCGTTCATTAATTTCATCCGCAACATGGCCGCAACCATCCCGACCGAGACTACATAACATCATAAATAGTTTTCATTGTCATTTATAAACATACTATTTACTACTCCCTCTGTTTCTAAATATAAATCATTTTAGAGATTTCATTATGGATTACATACGAAACGAAATGAGTGAATCTACACTTTAAAATATGTCTATATACATTCGTATGTAGTCTATATTGAAATCTTTAAAATGACTTATATTTAGGAACGAAGGGGGTACACAATGAGTATGAATATCGATGACAAGTTCACCTGACCATGCATGTATAGAACTAGGAACTTTCATCTGGAATGCATGCTATGTACTTCGAAGAGAAATAACAAAATCCGACCAACAATTCTGGGCTGCTTGGATGGAGCAATCTTATTGGCTAACGCCACATAAATGATCCACAAGGGTGTACGTGTGATTTTCAGGAACTTGCGAGGCCATACGCAAAAAACTGTGATCCTGCCAATCACAGTACTTGCACCCATGTCTAATGATTAGCACTATGCATGCGTTTCCAAACGGTCGTAATCTCGCCACTTCTCTCTAATCTTTAGCTTCGTGTGGGGCCCGGCCTCTACCTAGCCCCTCTTCTCCATCTGTTTTAGCAAAAAATTGCTGTTGATCTATCAATTTCAAGCTAAAAGGGAAGGGAATCCGGCAAAACTATGAGAGCATATTAAATGAGACAAACCTCTAAGAGCATCTCCAATAGCCTGTCTATATGGATGTCTATACTCGTTTTCCACGACGTGAGCCCAAAACAGGCGTCCAACAGCTTGTCTATATGGTCGTCCAAATATGCACATCATCTAAATCGACCTTGACAATGTCCACACTTGGACATTGTGAAGGTGTTGTCTAAACTCAGTTGCAGTCATGATTTCTTCCTCTCCCCAGCGACGGCCCACCAGTCATGGTCCCTGTATATAGACGTTCTGATACAAAACTGGACGTGTATATAAGGAAAAAAATTTAGACAATTGTCTATATAAATATATAGATATCCAAATATACACGTGCTATTGGAGATGCTCTAACGGCCAAGAATTATCTTGTGGCTTGGCTTAATCAGTTCCACGTTTGGGAGCTGCTGCTTGGGGTCTGAACGTACAGTAAGTACGTACGTACCTGGGGAAGGCAGCTTCATCGATCCCTCCCTCCTTAATTAACCAGAGGCATAAACTATCCCAGATTAAGCTCAACTAATCTAGTCTAGTCGCTCAATACCATCATGTTATGTAGTATGGAATCCAGGCACGTATACACACGTACATACATTTACGATCATCGAGTACATGGCCAACACGACTACCCACTACTCTCCGTTTTGGTCGGTGCAACGAGCGGCAGAAGAATCTGTCGTCGGTTCATCTGGACTTCCTTTTGTACGCAGTTCTAGTTTAAAACTCATGTCAATTTGTTGTTCCAACAGCATGCAGCAACCAAAACGAAGAAGCTCCATGTGACCATGTTCATTGCTGGCCTTGGATTAACTACTACCGCTACCTCTCTCTAAGCCATTGACTTCCCTTTTGTGTAGAAAATTAAGACCGTCTTTTCCCCCATTGTGCAGTTAGAGATGTCTTAAAAGATCTAAGCAAGTCATCGACGACCTGCAAAAAAAAAACTTAATTGGCCTATTACGGCTTGTGATTAACCTAACTTAAAATCCGGTGGTTGCATTGACAAGGTGCTAATGCAGGAGATCAACAACCCCTGTCAAGTTTTCCATGCCATGGTTAATGAAAATCCTAGTCCTACGACAGGTGGGTTACAGACATGGTCACCTATTTGCAACCAGAAATTAGCGCCTCGGGCTGTAAGTTAACTTCCGTAGGATTTTTCAGTATGTCCAACAACACTCCATAGTTAATTATTCAGATCAGCAATTATTCCTTTGACTAAGCAGAGCAGACCAAACTTACTAATCGTCAACCAGAAAAGAAACTAAACTTACTTACTACCCCAAGATTAAGAAAAACTATAATAGTCTATATTGAATTCATGCCGTAACCAACTCATCCAGAAGCCCGAACTATGGGAGAGGGCTGGATATTATGCTTCAAATACCCTCACGTCTATGGCGCCAGACCACAATTATTTATTGCGTTCGTTGGGTTTCGAGCCCTGACCTCTTTGTTGCAAGTTGTATGCGCGAGCAATATATTTCAACAATCCATGTTTGCAAGCTTCTTTCTGTGTATAATAGATTAGAGGTTAGACGTGGTAGACGTGCTCGGCCGCTAAGTAGTAAATGTGGTTTGTGTTCATAAAGCACGGTAAACATAAATGGTTAACTTCTTTGATGTCGACCCATCAATGCAATTCATAGTGATGCGAGAAGCACAAATGGCCTCACGCAAGACCAATAGAGTTGCTCGCTTGATTCGGAGAAAACCGTGCGAAAACGTAAATGTGAACCCAAAACACAGAAAATAAAACGCTCGAATGACACAGAATGTCGTTCCATAAAAACAAAAACTTCAAACCGAGACGCGATGACGTCTTGTCCGTGTTTTGTAAGGAAGTTGACTTTTCTCTGACAATGGCATCTCTTTCTGTCGGTGACAACATTGAGAACACGAAGGTTGTGCACGACGATTGGTGAGCAGGGCATCCCGGTTCGGTACGTGGCAACATTCCCTGTAGGCACCCACAATGGTTGGCCGAGCTTGTATTTTTGAACTAGATCACAGCCAACGGCCGCATAATAAACCGAGGAACAGCGAATCTTCCTCTTCTGAACTGCTCCTCTCGTACGTACGTACGTACTCCATAGGAGCCGCACGTAACACATGCCAGATTTGCAAGATCGTATTCATTGAAGTTTACAGTTAACCTACATGTACAGCGACCGGGTACGTGCTAGCTCTCTCCGTGTCTCATATGGACCACACCACGTCACCGGGCGTACGCGACCGAAATGAATTGGAGCATGCTAGGATGCACGCACGGGTCACGGTCGAGATGGCAACGGCGCAACAACGGCCCCTGCCTGCCTGCCTGCCGACTAGCTTCGCTCGCTAGGCGACGGCGCATCAAGCTAGTTGCAGACACCTATGCTTTTGCCGGCCTGGCTATAGATGGATGGCTAGGTCGTTGCCTCTCGTCAACATCACAAGTTTCCGACCGGTTTACCGTGAGAAGACAAATAAGCAACTCCCTCCGTCCTAAAATTAGTGTCTTAACTTTAATACAATTTTGCTAATACAAAGTTAAGACATTTATTTTAAAACGGAGGGAGTATTTCATTTTGTTCACGACTTCACGTACCATGTGACGTGTATTCGCCTCTACTCGTGTGACCCGCACTCTGTATATATCCATGAAAGTAACGGAGCCATGATAGATGTTCTCTTGCTAATTGACTCAACTGACAACCGTCACCAACCCGTGATGAAACTCGCAATGTTAGTGTGGTTCTTTGGACGAGAGCGGCCTATTATGGATGAGAGCTGGTGCATTTAGGTTGCGAGACATCTTGAGGTAGCAGATTTGCACTCTTTTGTGGGCGCTGTATTGGCCATGGGCATAGGATCGCCCGATCCAAACAATTGGCCGCTGTGCAGTTTGCATGCCCTATTGTACATTCCAATTTCCTTCTAATAGACGGACAAACAAACGTTCTCCAAAAAATAGTAGTCTTGTTCGCAAAAATATAATTAAATGTTAGTATAAAACGTACGCATGTAAAGTACTAGGATACTGGATTGAAACATTTTTACCCTCGCAAAAAAAGTACTAGTATACAGGGTCTTTCTTTGGAGGCAATTTTTTTTTGAGACAATTTTTTTGGAGGCGACATAGTAGTGTTGTTTCCTTTAATGCCCTTGCGGGGCTATGCTACGGTAGCAGCGGCTGTCGGGGGCGTTTTTCTTCTCTCTCTCTCTCTCTTTTTTCTTCTCTCTCTATCAGGTTAATGAGACCAACAACACAGTGAAATCACTACTTTAAGATTACTTCTTTCAAAGGTCACTCTCAACTTTCAGGTCATGATAAGTGGCACGTTCATGTGCGCCACTTGTCGCAACCTGCGAGTTTTTCCTTTTTTCGTAGATTTGTTTATTCAAAATGTTTTATCTCTTAAATCGTGCGTTCAAATCTCGAACCGTTTTCATTGTTGGATTCCTCGTGATGAGATCTTTCAAACTAGATATCATCTTGATAGGTTTGGGCGACCTTTTTTTACTAAAAAAATCGAACGAAAAAACCGGACCGGGAGCTTTTTTTCCCATTCCGAAAGCCGCTTCAGAGAGGCACGGCTGTACCTCTCGTGGAAGCAAAACCATGCCCCTCGCGGAAGCAAAACCTGTTGGAAATATGCCCTAGAGGCAATAATAAAAGCATTATTATTATATTTCCTTGTTCATTATAATTGTCTTTATTCATGCTATAATTGTATTATCCGGAAATCGTAATACATGTGTGAATAACAGACACCAACATGTCCCTAGTAAGCCTCTAGTTGACTAGCTCGTTGATCAACAGATAGTCATGGTTTCCTGACTATGGACATTTGATGTCATTGATAACGAGATCACATCATTAGGAGAATGATGTGATGGACAAGACCCAATCCCAAACATAGCACAAGATCGTATAGTTCGTTTGCTAGAGTTTTCCAATGTCAAAGTATCTTTTCCTTAGACCATGAAGATCGTGTAACTCCCGGATACCGTAGGAGTGCTTTGGGTATGCCAAACGTCACAACGTAACTGGGTGACTATAAAGGTACACTACGGGTATCTCCGAAAGTGTCTGTTGGGTTGACATGGATCAAGACTGGGATTTGTCACTCCGTATGACGGAGAGGTATCACTGGGCCCACTCGGTAATGCATCATCATAATGAGCTCAAAGTGACCAAGTGTCTGGTCACGGGATCATGCATTACGGTACGAGTAAAGTGACTTGCCGGTAACGAGATTGAACGAGGTATTGGGATACCGACGATCGAATCTCGGGCAAGTAACATATCGATTGACAAAGGGAATTGCATACGGGGTTGATTGAATCCTTGACATCGTGGTTCATCCGATGAGATCATCGTGGAGCATGTGGGAGCCAACATGGGTATCCAGATCCCGCTGTTGGTTATTGACTGGAGAGTCGTCTCGGTCATGTCTGCTTGTCTCCCGAACCCGTAGGGTCTACACACTTAAGGTTCGGTGACGCTAGGGTTGTGAAGATATGTATATGCAGTAACCCGAATGTTGTTCGGAGTCCCGGATGAGATCCCGGACGTCACGAGGAGTTCCGGAATGGTCCGGAGGTAAAGAATTATATATAGGAAGTGCTGTTTCGGGCATCGGAACAAGTTTCGGGGTTATCGGTATTGTACCGGGACCACCGAAAGAGTCCCGGGGGTCCACCGGGTGGGGCCACCTATCCCGGAGGGCCCCATGGGCTGAAATAGGATGAAACCCAGCCCATAGTGGGCTGGGGCGCCAGCCCCTATAGGCCCATGCGCCTAGGGTTCCACCATGGAAGAGTCCATGTGGTGGAAGGCACCCCTAGGTGCCTTGGGGGGGAGGGAATCCTCCCCTTGGCCGCCGCCCCCCCTAGTAGATCTCATCTACTAGGGCCGGCGCCCCCCCATGGCACCCCTATATATAGTGGGGGGGAGAGGAGGGATTTGACCCCAGCCCCTGGCGCCTCCCTCTCTCCCCGTTACGTCTCTCCCTCGTAGTCTTGGCGAAGCCCTGCTTCTGTGACGCCCTGCATCCACCACCACGCCGTCGTGCTGCTGGATCTTCATCAACCTCTCCTTCCCCCTTGCTGGATCAAGAAGGAGGAGACGTCTCCCGTCCCGTACGTGTGTTGAACGCGGAGGATCCGTCTGTTCGGCGCTGGTCATCGGTGATTTGGATCACGTCGAGTACGACTACATCATCACCGTTCTTTTGAACGCTTCCGTGCGCGATCTACAAAGGTATGTAGATGCATCCAATGACTCGTTGCTAGATGAACTCCTAGATGATCTTGGTGAAACGAGTAGGAAAATTTTTGTTTTCTGCAACGTTCCCCATCAGTGGCATCATGAGCTAGGTCTATGCGTAGTTCTTCTTGCGCGAGTAGAACACAATTTGTTGTGGGCGTAGATTTGTCAACTTTCTTGCCGTTACTAGTCTTTTCTTGCTTCAGCGGTATTGTGGGATGAAGCGGCCCGGACCAACCTTATACGTACGCTTACGTGAGACCGGTTCCACCGACTAACATGCACTAGTTGCATAAGGTGGCCGGCGGGTGTCTGTCTCTCCCACTTTAGTTGGAGCGGATTCGATGAACAGCGTCCTTATGAAGGGTAAATAGAAGTTGACAAATCACGTTGTGGCTTTAACGTAGGTAAGAAGACGTTCTTGCTAGAACCCTAATTCAGCCACGTAAAACTTGCAACAACAATTAGAGGACGTCTAACTTGTTTTTGCAGCAAGTGGTTTGTGATATGATATGGCCAAAGTTGTGATGAATGATAAATGATCTATATGTGATGTATGAGATGTTCATGCTATTGTAATAGGATTCACGACTTGCATGTCGATGAGTATGACAACCGGCAGGAGCCATAGGAGTTGTCTTTATTCTTTTATATGACCTGCGTGTCATCAAGAAACGCCATGTAAATTACTTTACTTTATTGCTAAACGCGTTAGCCATAGTAGTAGAAGTAATAGTTGGCGAGCAACTTCATGGAGACACGATGATGGAGATCATGATGATGGAGATCATGGTGTCAAGCCGGTGACAAGATGATCATGGAGCCCCAAGATGGAGATCAAAGGAGCTATGTGATATTGGCCATATCATGTCACGATTATTATTTGATTGCATGTGATGTTTATCATGTTTTTGCATCTTGTTTACTTAGAACGACGGTAGTAAATAAGATGATCCCTCATAACAATTTCAAGAAGTGTTCTCCCCTAACTGTGCACCGTTCCTAAAGTTCGTCGTTTCTAAGCACGCCGTGATGATCGGGTGTGATGGATCCTTACGTTCACATACAACGGGTGTTGACGAGCCTAGCATGTACAGACATGGCCTCGGAACACATGCAAAACACTTAGGGTTAACTTGACGAGCCTAGCATGTACAGACATGGCCTCGGAACACAGAAGACTGAAAGGTCGAGCATGAGTCGTATAGAAGATACGATCAACATGAAGATGTTCACCGACGTTGACTAGTCCGTCTCACGTGATGATCGGACACGGGCTAGTTAACTCGGATCATGTAATACTTAGATGACTAGAGGGATGTCTAATCTAAGTGGGAGTTCATTAATAATTTGATTAGATGAACTTAATTATCATGAACTTAGTCTAAAATCTTTGCAATATGTCTTGTAGATCAAATGGCCAACGTAGTCCTCAACTTCAACGCGTTCCTAGAGAAAACTAAGCTGAAAGATGATGGCAGCAACTATACGGACTGGGTCCGGAACCTGAGGATCATCCTCATAGCTGCCAAGAAAGATTATGTCCTACAAGCACCGCTAGGTGATCCACCCGTCCCACAGAACCAAGACGTTATGAACGCTTGGCAGACACATGTTGACGACTACTCCCTCGTTCAGTGCGGCATGCTTTACAGCTTAGAGCCGGGGCTCCAAAAGCGTTTTGAGAGACATGGAGCATACGAGATGTTCGAAGAGCTGAAAATGGTTTTTCAAGCTCATGCCCGGATCGAGAGGTATGAAGTCTCCGATAAGTTCTTCAGCTGTAAGATGGAGGAAAATAGTTCTGTCAGTGAGCACATACTCACTATGTCTGGGTTGCATAACCGCTTGTCTCAGCTGGGAGTTAATCTCCCGGATGATGCGGTCATTGACAGAATCCTCCAGTCGCTTCCACCAAGCTACAAGAGCTTTGTGATGAACTTCAACATGCAGGGGATGCAAAAGACCATTCCTGAGTTGTTCTCTATGCTGAAATCAGCGGAGGTAGAAGTCAAGAAGGAACATCAAGTGTTGATGGTCAATAAAACCACTAAGTTCAAGAAAGGCAAGGGTAAAAAGAACTTCAAGAAGGACGGCAAGGAGGTTGCCGCGCCCGGCAAGAAAGCTGCCGGGAAGAAGCCAAAGAATGGACCCAAGCCCGAGACTGAGTGCTTTTATTGCAAAGGGAAGGGTCACTGGAAACGGAACTGTCCCAAATACTTAGCGGACAAGAAGGCCGGCAAAACAAAAGGTATATTTGATATACATGTAATTGATGTGTACCTTACCAGTACTCGTAGTGACTCCTGGGTATTTGATACCGGTGCCGTTGCTCATATTTGTAACTCACAGCAGGAGCTGCGGAATAAACAGAGACTGGCAAAGGACGAGGTGACGATGCGCGTCGGGAATGGTTCCAAGGTCGATGTGATCGCCGTCGGCACGCTGCCTCTGCATTTACCTACGGGATTAGTTTTAAACCTCAATAACTGTTATTTAGTGCCAGCTTTGAGCATGAACATTGTATCGGGATCTCGTTTAATTCGAGATGGCTACTCATTTAAATCTGAGAATAATGGTTGTTCCATTTATATGAGAGATATGTTTTATGGTCATGCTCCTATGGTGAATGGTTTATTCTTAATGAGTCTCGAACGTAATGCTACACATGTTCATAATGTGAGTACCAAAAGATGTAAGGTTGATAATGATAGTTCCACATACTTGTGGCACTGCCGCGTTGGTCACATAGGTGTCAAACGCATGAAGAAGCTCCATGCAGATGGACTTTTAGAGTCTCTTGATTATGAATCATTTGACACGTGCGAACCATGCCTTATGGGTAAAATGACCAAGACTCCGTTCTCAGGAACAATGGAGCGAGCAACCGACTTATTGGAAATCATACATACTGATGTGTGCGGTCCAATGAGTGTTGAGGCTCGCGGTGGATATCGTTATGTTCTCACCCTCACTGATGACTTAAGTAGATATGGATATGTCTACTTAATGAGACACAAGTCTGAAACCTTTGAAAAGTTCAAGGAATTTCAGAGTGAGGTTGAGAATCAACGTGACAGGAAAATCAAGTTTCTACGATCAGATCGTGGAGGAGAATACTTGAGTCACGAGTTTGACACACACTTAAGAAAATGTGGAATAGTTTCACAACTCACGCCGCCTGGAACACCTCAGCGTAACGGTGTGTCCGAACGTCGTAATCGCACTCTATTAGATATGGTGCGATCTATGATGTCTCTTGCCGATTTACCGCTATCTTTTTGGGGCTATACTTTAGAGACTGCCGCATTCACTTTAAATAGGGCTTCGTCAAAATCCGTTGAGACGACGCCGTATGAATTATGGTTTGGGAAGAAACCTAAGCTGTCGTTTCTAAAAGTTTGGGGATGCGATGCTTATGTGAAGAAACTTCAACCTGAGAAGCTCGAACCCAAGTCGGAAAAATGCGTCTTCATAGGATACCCAAAAGAAACTATTGGGTACACCTTCTACCTCAGATCCGAAGGCAAGATCTTTGTTGCCAAGAATGGGTCCTTTCTAGAGAAAGAGTTTCTCTCGAAAGAAGTAAGTGGGAGGAAAGTAGAGCTTGATGAAGTATTACCTCTTGAACCGGCAAATGGCGCAACTCAAGAAAATGTTCCTGAGGTGCCTGCACCGACTAGAGAGGAAGTTAATGATGATGATCAAAATACTTCTGATCAAGCTCCTACTGAGATTCGAAGGTCCACAAGGACACGTTCCGCACCAGAGTGGTACGGCAACCCTGTCTTGGAAATCATGTTGTTGGACAACGGTGAACCTTCGAACTATGAAGAAGCGATGGCGGGCCCGGATTCCGACAAATGGCTAGAAGCCATGAAATCCGAGATAGGATCCCTGTATGAAAACGAAGTATGGACTTTGACTGACTTGCCCGTTGAACGGTGAGCCATAGAAAATAAATGGATCTTTAAGAAGAAGACAGACGCAGATGGTAATGTGACCATCTATAAAGCTCGACTTGTCGCTAAGGGTTATCGACAAGTTCAAGGGGTTGACTACGATGAGACTTTCTCACCAGTAGCGAAGCTAAAGTCCGTCCGAATCATGTTAGCAATTGCCGCATTCTACGATTATGAAATATGGCAAATGGACGTCAAAACGGCATTCCTTAATGGTTTCCTTAAGGAAGAGTTGTATATGATGCAGCCGGAATGTTTTGTCGATCCTAAGAATGCTGACAAGGTGTGCAAGCTCCAGCGCTCGATTTATGGGCTGGTGCAAGCATCTCGGAGTTGGAACATTCGCTTTGATGAGATGATCAAAGCGTTTGGGTTTACACAGACTTATGGAGAAGCCTGCGTTTACAAGAAAGTGAGTGGGAGCTCTGTAGCATTTCTCATATTATATGTAGATGACATACTATTGATGGGAAATGATATAGAACTCTTGGACAGCATCAAGGCCTACTTGAATAAGAGTTTTTCAATGAAGGACCTTGGAGAAGCTGCTTATATATTAGGCATCAAAATCTATAGAGATAGATCAAAACGCCTCATAGGTCTTTCACAAAGCACATACCTTGATAAGATATTGAAGAAGTTCAATATGGATCATTCTAAGAAGGGGTTTTTACCTGTGTTACAAGGTGTGAAATTGAGCTCAGCTCAATGTCCGACCACGGCAGAAGATATAGAAGAGATGAGCGTCATCCCCTATGCCTCAGCCATAGGTTCTATTATGTATGCCATGCTGTGTACCAGACCTGATGTAAACCTTGCCGTAAGTTTGGTAGGAAGGTACCAAAGTAATCCCGGCAAGGAACACTGGACAGCGGTCAAGAATATCCTGAAGTACCTGAAAAGGACTAAGGAAATGTTTCTCGTTTATGGAGGTGACGAAGAGCTCGTCGTAAAGGGTTACGTCGACGCTAGCTTCGACACAGATCTGGATGACTCTAAGTCACAAACCGGATACGTGTATATGTTGAATGGTGGAGCAGTAAGCTGGTGCAGCTGCAAGCAGAGCGTCGTGGCGGGATCTACATGTGAAGCGGAGTACATAGCAGCCTCGGAGGCAGCACATGAAGCAATATGGGTGAAGGAGTTCATCACCGACCTAGGAGTCATACCCAATGCGTCGGGGCCAATCAAACTCTTTTGTGACAACACTGGAGCTATTGCACTTGCCAAGGAGCCCAGGTTTCACAAGAAGACAAGGCACATCAAGCGTCGCTTCAACTCCATTCGTGAAAATGTTCAAAATGGAGAAATAGAGATTTGTAAAGTACATACGGACCTGAATGTAGCAGATCCGTTGACTAAACCTCTCCCTAGAGCAAAACATGATCAACACCAGAATTCCATGGGTGTTCGATTCATCACAATGTAACTAGATTATTGACTCTAGTGCAAGTGGGAGACTGTTGGAAATATGCCCTAGAGGCAATAATAAAAGCATTATTATTATATTTCCTTGTTCATTATAATTGTCTTTATTCATGCTATAATTGTATTATCCGGAAATCGTAATACATGTGTGAATAACAGACACCAACATGTCCCTAGTAAGCCTCTAGTTGACTAGCTCGTTGATCAACAGATAGTCATGGTTTCCTGACTATGAACATTTGATGTCATTGATAACGAGATCACATCATTAGGAGAATGATGTGATGGACAAGACCCAATCCCAAACATAGCACAAGATCGTATAGTTCGTTTGCTAGAGTTTTCCAATGTCAAAGTATCTTTTCCTTAGACCATGAAGATCGTGTAACTCCCGGATACCGTAGGAGTGCTTTGGGTGTACCAAACGTCACAACGTAACTGGGTGACTATAAAGGTATACTACGGGTATCTCTGAAAGTGTCTGTTGGGTTGACACGGATCAAGACTGGGATTTGTCACTCCGTATGACGGAGAGGTATCTCTGCGCCCACTCGGTAATGCATCGTCACAATGAGCTCAAAGTGACCAAGTGTCTGGTCACGGGATCATGCATTATGGTACGAGTAAAGTGACTTGCCGGTAACGAGATTGAACGAGGTATTGGGATACCGACGATCGAATCTCGGGCAAGTAACGTACCGATTGACAAAGGGAATTGTATACGGGGTTGCTTGAATCCTCGACATCGTGGTTCATCTGATGAGATCATCGAGGAGCATGTGGGAGCCAACATGGGTATCCAGATCCCGCTGTTGGTTATTGACCGGAGAGCCATCTCGGTCATGTCTACATGTCTCCCGAACCCGTAGGGTCTACACACTTAAGGTTCGGTGACGCTAGGGTGGTAGAGATATAATATGCAGTAACCCGAAAGTTGTTCGGAGTCCCGGATGAGATCTCAGACATCACGAGGAGTTCCGGAATGGTCCGAAGGTGAAGAATTATATATAGGAAGTGCAGTTTCGGCCATCGGGAGAGTTTCGGGGGTCACCGGTATTGTACCGGGACCACCGGAAGGGTCCCGGGGGTCCACCGGGTGGGGCCACCCATCCCGGAGGGCCCCATGGGCCAAAGTGGGGAGGGGAACTAGCCCATAGTGGGCTGGTGCGCCCCCCTTGGCCCACCCCATGCGCCTAGGGTTGGGAACCCTAAGGTGGGGGGCGCCCCACCTGGCTTGGGGGGCACTCCACCCCTTGGCCGCCGCCCCCCCTAGGAGATCCCATCTCCTAGGGCCGGCGCCCCCCTAGGGGAGCCTATATAAAGGGGGGGGAGGGGCAGCCGCACCCTTGAGTCTTGGCGCCTCCTTCTCCCCTGCTACACCAATCCCTCTCGTAGTAGAACGGCGAAGCCCTGCTTCTGTGACGCCTGCATCCACCACAGGCCGTCGTGCTGCTGGATCTTCATCAACCTCTCCTTCCCCCTTGCTGGATCAAGAAGGAGGAGACGTCTCCCGTCCCGTACGTGGTGTTGAACCGCGGAGGTGCCGTCTGTTCGGCGCTGGTCATCGGTGATTTGGATCACGTCGAGTACGACTACATCATCACCGTTCTTTTGAACGCTTCCGTGCGCGATCTACAAAGGTATGTAGATGCATCCAATGACTCGTTGCTAGATGACTCCTAGATGGATCTTGGTGAAACGAGTAGGAATTTTTGTTTTCTGCAACGTTCCCCATCAAAACCGTGCCTCTCGCCGAAGCAGATCTTGCCTCTCGCGGAAGAAGAAAAAGAGAAAACATATTTTTTTTTCGTTTTCGAGAGGCACGGTTGTGCCTCTCGCGGAAGCTTAACCATCTCTCTCGCAGAAGCAAAATCGTGCCTCACACGGAAGGAAAAAACATGTTTTTTTCGTTTTCGAGGCACCATGTCTCTCGCGGAAGCAAAGATGTACCTCACACAGAAGGAAAAAAAGAAAGGAGATTTTTTTTCTTTCTGTTTCAGAGAGGCGCGGCCGTGCCTCTCGAGGAAGCAAAACCATGCCTCTCGCGGGAAGCAAAACCGTGCCTCTTGCAGAAGCAAAACCATGCCTCTCACGGGAAGCAAAACCGTGCCTCTCGCGGAAGAAAAAAAAGAGAGAGAAAATGCGTTTTTTTCATTTTCGAGCGTGCCTCTCGCGGAAGCAAACCATACCTCTTCCAGAAAGGAAAAAAAATGTTTTTTCACATAATTTTTTGTCCAAAAGCTAAGAAAGACCGGAAAAAACCAAAAAGCTAAAAAAATAGAAAAAGCCATCTAAAAAGCGGAAAACGCGTGCGATAAAAAAACAAAATTAAAAGGACCCAGAGCGTGACAGGTGGCGACGGCTGAGACTGCGTCAAGTGGCACGCTCACACCCCATCCCCAAGTGTCCCTTGGGGAGGCTGGAACAATCGCTCTTTACTTAGTTGCTCCCCACGATACAGACATCCATTGAAGACAGTGACTGGGCCGGCCAACTACCTTTATCTTTAATGCAAATTTATGGTCTCATTTTCCGGGTTTTAGGCTTTTTTCCTTTTTCTTTACTTATATTATTGCCATTCCTTTCTAAAAAGTTCACTATTTTACAAAGATTTTTTAAAAATTATAGACATTTTAAAAACTACTTAAAAATACTAAATAGATGTTCCCCCGTTTAAACTATTCACTATATTAAAAGATATTGTTCATAAAATTTAAAAATATTCATAATTTATTAAATATTTTTGAAAACAGTAATTTTTTAAAAATGAAAAAATATAAATCATAATAATATGTACTACTTCTCATATATTTACAAAAAACATTTGAAACCCGCTAGAAGATGCACGCACGAAAGAAACACCTAACGGCACAAACTGCGCGGGCCCATCTACGTCGTTGCGTCATTCTGTGTATTTACTCGACAAACTTGACGCACATATCAAAAAATTGGAGGTCTCTGAGGAAGGGTTCTTCATTTAGGAGTCGTTAGTAGGGTGATGCAAATGAGCGTTCGTTGCTCCCGCCCACATTTGAGGGTTCAGTACTCCGTGCTGCGTTTCCAAAACAAAATTTAATGATTTTCTACAGTTTCCTAGTCAGTAACTTTTATACATAAAAACCTAGGTATTTTTCTATCGATTTTACACATTAAAAAAATATACATGAACACTTCTTAAATGTGTGAAAATATTAAATACATGAACATCACTTTTTATAAAAACATTATTTAAAAAAGTAGAATAGTTTTTGAAAATCATGTGGACATTTATTTTAGCAAAACATGAATGTACTTTTTGCAAATTAGACGTTTTCCAAAAATATGGATATTAATTCATTTTAAAAATAGAATAGTTATTTGATATTTTAGGAATACTTTTTTTAAGTTTCCTCAAACTATGGAGATTTTGTGAAATCTGTGAAAGTACTCCGACACTTCAGCAGTGGCGAAGCTAGCAGCCAGTTACGCCTAGGGTTGAGCAAGCTTGAACTACAATTCTTGAAATTTTAAGTACTTTGTAGAAAGAAATTACAAGGGACCTTGGTACTAAGCCTAGGGCTATAGCCCTAGTTGCCCCAGACTTGTCTCCGCCATTGCACTTCAGGAACAATTTCTATGAATATAGGGAAAAATAAAAAGGGATGAAAGAAGCCAGAAAAACCTCTTGACTATAGTGGAGAAAAGAATAGAAGAAGGAATAAATAAACCAAAGTTTTTTTTTGAGGGAAAAGCCTTGTGGCATTTTATTCAGTTTGGGAAAGTGTTACATCAAAGATTACATGAGGTAATAAGAAAGAAGGCATCTCATCTAACCACTCTTCACATATTTTTGAATCATAGCATCGCCTAGCTAGAAAGTGTGCAACTCTGTTTGCTTCTCCCGAACAATGAGCAAAAGAAATATTCAAGATGTCATGGGCCAGATCAAAACAATCAGCAAGGGTAGCTGAGTAGGGGCTTCAAATTTCTGTCTCTCCATTACATGCATGTACCAGTTCTTCACAGTCTGATTCTACTTCAACATTCCTGCACCCCACTGCATAAACCAGCCGTAGCCCCAAGTTGTGAGCAATTGCTTCAGCTGATTGTGCACTAAGAGTGTTATCTATAAGCTCTGAGACCCCGGCCGAAAGGTATCGCCAGCCTAGGCGCCCCTATACGTCACCTCAGTTAGTGTAACTCCCGACTCCAGGTTTTCTGTTTTTTTACGTTTTTGTTTTATTTTTGTACTTTCTTTTATAATTTAAAATATCATATAAATATTAAAAAAACTCTACTAAAACCATTTGGAAAGTCTTGAATAAGTATTTAAAAAGTGTTGAACAAGTATTTGTAATTTTTTAATCTAGCGTACGAAAAAAGTTGAATAAGTATTTGAAAAATGTTGAACAAGCATTCGAAATATGTTAATCAAGCATTCGGAGAAATATTGAAAAAGTATTTGAACAATGTTAATCAAGCATTTGGAAAATGTTGAACTAGTATTTGAAAATGTTGAACAAGCATTTTAAAGATATTGAACATGTATTTGAAGAAATATTGAACAAGTATTTGAAAATTTTAAATCAAGCATTAAAAAAATGTTGAACAAGTGTTTGAAAAATGTAGAACAAGTATTTAAAAAATGTTAATAAAGTATTTTAAAAATGATTAACAATTACTTGAAAAATGTTGAACGAGTATTTAAGAAAATGTTGACTGTGTATAGAAAATATTTTCACTATGTATTTAATGAATGTAAATATGGTATTTCAGTAAAACTAATAAAAACAATTAAGAAAGGAACAAAACTGAATTAAAACAAAGAAAAAGAATAGAAAAGAAAAAACACAGTGAAAACCAAGAAAGACCAGAAGAACGCATGTGCGTTGCAACGGAGCCACATTAACTTTAGTGTTCAATATTAATATTCACATACATATCAAGTGACATTGATGACCTTTTTATCATCAAATCCTCACACACACACACACTCTCCCTCCCTCTTCCTCACTCTCTCTCCCCCTCTCCCTCTCTCTCTCTCTAAACACACACATATCCATCTTATTGGGTACGGGACCATAATCCATCTATTTCATACACACACGCTAGTGCATAACAATATGAATTATGTGTATTATATTTGCCACGGGCCCGCTTCCAAGTGCGTCTGCGCGCCGGCCACCCACGTCGGATCCTTCAAGTGCCGCTTCCACCGCACCAACTCCCAGGGCCACGGCCACGGCCAGGGCTAGGGAAGTCGCGCTTCTTCGCCCCCTTCACCGGCCGCGGCCAACGCGGTGCCGCGGCACCCGGCCTCGCTGTCCTCGTCCTCGGTGTACTGTTTCCTTTGTTTGGAGATTGACTACCATCCATGAGTTAAGGTAAGGTTAATGTGATTGAGTGATTTTTATGAAAATTAATTATTAGTTTTCTAATTAATGTGATTGAGTGATTTAAGGTAAGGCTAATTAATTTAGATTTGATCTTTAGAGATTGTTCGTGATTGATTCTACATTACTAAATAACTTGCGCCAGTATGGAAAGTTCTGATCTGTTCAGATTTCTTTCGTTGTGTGAGAGGGTGACGCGAAAATAAACCGATGAAGTGGGGGAGGGGACGAAAAAAAATCAGCGAAGGTGGAAGGAGGTACCAAAAAAAACCATAGAAGGTGAGACAAAAAAAACCTGGAAGCGAGACTACCAACTGCTCCGTTAAGAGTAGAGATATGATGAAAACCAAAGAGAAGACAGCGGGAAATAGAAAAGAAAAGAAACCCAATAAAAATAGAGAAAACAAGGAAAACAAAAGAAAAAACGAAAACAGGAAAAGAAAAACCTGAAATACAGTGAAGAACCAGATCTTTTTGCCTCAAGTATAGTTGCACCCACATACCAAAGCAAGAACCTGACGATAATCTATGGCCAGAAGCGATGCAGATCGTCCTGGAGACCTGTGGTCGATCCTTGAGTCGCCCCTATTTTTTGTTGGACTGTTTTCATGTTTGCGCTCGCAAGGTAGGAGAAGGATATGGACTGGCCCGATTCTTACGCGGGAGCAAGATTTCTTCAGTGAGAGCAAAGCTATCGTCGCGCTTAATGCGAAAAATAGCCTTCGCGAGTCGTATCACTCGGCCGCTTGCTTTGTGCTATGGGCTGTCTATTAGCCCACGCTGCTGGGTGAGGTTAAATGGCCTAGTCCAAATCGGTATTCACTTTTTTGTCACTTTTTTGTTTCTTTAATATTTTTAAAATATACTTCCCCGTTCAAAAATAAGTGTCTCAACTTTATTCTAACTTGAGTACAAAGTTATACTATGCTTGAGACACTTATTTTTGGGATGAAGGCAGTATATTCCGATAAAAATTATACTATTTTTTTTAAAAAAATACTTGAACTTGGACAAAGTTAATACAATGTAATTTTCTTTGTTAGTGTAATTCCCAAAACAATATTTTGAAAGCAATAAAAAAATCCGTTTTATTTTACTATTGGCCAGCCCAGTAGCCTCCACGCTAGAGGCGAGGCAGAGCTGTGGCGACGATGGGCCGGTCGGTCTCTGCCTTCAGCCTTTCAACTGGTTGGGCTAGCAGCTTCGACACTTGTGCATCTGTGGGACGTGGATGCTCTGACTTAGCAATCCCTGCCATACCCTGCCTTTGAGTCATTGGCGGGTGGGCCCCATGCTCTATGGGACCCATGTGTCAATGACTAAAAGGTAGGCTAGCCCAAGCATCTGTGATGATGGAGGTTTGGCACAACCATTTATGAAACAAGGGGCTTTCCCCTGAAGGAAGAAAGAGACCTATAACACGTCACAAGGGGCTTTTCTTTCTTTCGCTCGAAGAAAGAAAATGAGACCTTGCCGCCAGGAGTCTCCCACGCCGCCGCCCTCCGCCGGCTCCCCTCCGCCGATAGCCTCGGTCGTCGTTGGTGAGGGGGTCGTCGAATCCACGCGCATGGATCGTTTTTACTCTCGTAGATTAGATTTTTAGATTGTTCATCGTCTTTGCTTTGCAGCGGTGATGGCGGCGCTGAATAAAGTTTCTTCAGATCCTACTCCGATGAGGCGATCAGTCCTATGGTTGGGGATGGATTTGAAAATCAGTATGTTCAAGTAAGGATGGCGTGACGGTGGTGACATCCTCGTGGTGGACCTGTGTCCTCGGGCTCCGCCGTTGCGGCGGCATTTGCTCTAGCGTCGGTCCGGAGTTTGGGAGGTAGTCCAAGAGCAGATACAAATTGTGGTCTGCATCGACAGCATCTGAAAGATGGTGAATTGTGTGCTGTGTTCGTGGCTCGTGGATGGCAGGTGTGGTTTTCTTCACTGGTGTCTTAGTCATGTGGGGGTGCCAGATCTGGAGTTCGATGACGTGTCCAGGGGTGTTGCCCCGGTCTGATTCGTTCAACGGTAATGGTTTTGCTTTTGGTGAGCCACCTTGAAAGTCCGCAAAGCTGGATATCAGCGATGGAGCCGCTTTGAGCTCGGGTGTGAAGATGATCCGTTATTTTTTCATTTGGTGGCTGCTATGGTGGTTTCATAGGAAGGTGACGAGCGTTGGTGTCAAGTTCAGAGGTTTCTTCGGTCTTAATTGTAATTTTACTTCTTGGATGTTGTTCCTTTGTGCAAAGGCTAGAATTTTGCTGTCTTTTCAGTTTTGCCAGGTCGGTTTATACGTGGCTTGTACTATGATCTTTATAATATAAATGAGACACGTATTATCATGCAAAAAAAGGAAGAGAGAGACCTAGTGGCACCATATGGGCACGGTGTTGTCGCGTTCACTAGTGGGCACCTAGACGAAGTAGTCGGCACTGAGAGAGCACGAACTTAGGGCTAGACCAAAAGCTAGTAGCTTGCGAGTTCGGTTCGTTAAGCTCGTGGCTCGCTTCTTAATGAATAGAGCCAATCGTCGATTTCAGCTCGTTAAGCTTAATGAACGAGCTACCGAGTTTCATGAGTAACTCGTTAAGCTCGTTAGTAATGACACACCATATATTTTTATCTTACATGATAAAGTTTCCGTAGCACCTCAGTCTATTTATTTAATCTAATCTACATAGGAGGCAACATACTAGTGCATTTTCTTTTGTAGTCACCATCTTCCTTCTTAAAAACACACTCATAATATAGACCGTAACACATCATAATCTGTTAACGAGTGCTCACGAGCTTCAAACGAGCCGAGCCGAGTTTTCTGCTCGTTAGTCTTAGCGAAGTTAACGAGCCGAGCCTCAATGAGCATGAGCTTAATGAGCCGAGCAACTTATTAATCCACCCCTACACGGACTTAAGGTTACAGAATCAACGGGCTGTACTTTAGGTGGCAGTTTTTTTATTGAAGATTAGGAGTGAACCGGGGCCCAATTCCATGAAAACCGGATCTGGCTTGCCTGCTCCCTCTCCATGCTCCCATCCGTGTTCCCACTTCATCCTACGGCTGTCTTTTTTTTTCTAATTTAATCATCTTCCCCTTGATTTTAAGGAGGTGGGGCCGGGCTTTATTTTGTTTCAATCAAATCATGTCACGTATGCTGAAGTATGGATGAGCGCCACGCTGGGGAAGCAGGCAAGTTTCATCCATGAAAACCAGGGTATTGAGATTAATTAGCGTTGAGATACTCGTAAGATGCCCGTATTGCTACCTGAGTCTAGGATTATTGCCGAGAGAGAGAGACGGTGGAGCGAGGGGGGATGAGGTCCACCGTACGTTTGGTCCCGAGTTAGCGGCGCGATTTCCTCTGTTCCCCGCGCGCCGGCCGCAGACGTGCTGCACACCGGACGAGACTTGCCTGCTCCCCCGGCGTGTGCCCATCCGTGCTTCCGTATACGTGGTATGGTTTGATTGAAACAAAATAAGACCCGGCCCCACCCCCTTAAAATCAGGAAGGGATGATTAGATTAGAAAAAAAAAGACAGCCGTAGGATGAAGTGGGTGCACGGATGAGAGCATGGAAAGGGAGCAGGCAAGCTGGATCCCTGCACACCCACTCCACAGCCACAACCACGGCCACATGCGGCGCATGCTATCCCGCCCGCCGGCGCCGTTGCGAGTTGAACTCCGGTAAAACAAAACGAAGCCCCTTCGATTATTCCTCTGAGTCTTCCTTCCTTCAGTTCAAAAAGAAAAAGAGTATCCCTTCCTTCCGTCTGTTGTTGCTGTTGTTTCTCCAGATCAGGTGAGGTGAACCTTAGGAGTTGCCTGAGACAAAACAAAGACGGCAAGAAAGCCAGATCACGTCCAGCTGCGGCCGGCACTGCGCCGTCGTGGTCTGCACGTTCACCGCGTAGTCTACTCCCGTCCGGTCCAGCCTAACTTAGCATCCCCAGAACGTACCGATTGCAGAAGAATGAATAAATCAATCGGTGGAAGGATCATTCCAACCGAACCGGCTGCCCATCATCATAACTCAACTCGCCGACGAACTCTCTTGTCACATTTTCTGTTGCAACTGCGTCATCAAAGAATGGACGGGCTAGCTAGCACTAGCAATAGCAATAGCAGGGAGGAATGAATGAGAGTGTCCACGCGTACGAGCAATAGCAATAGCTGGGAGGAATGAATGAGAACGTAGACGATAGGTCTGCATCGCCTGCCCGGCCCGTGACACGTCGATCAGCACAGATTGATTGTTGAACGCCGAATGCGCGTGGTGAGGTTTTCTTCGTAGGAGTACTACCTCCATCCTGGTCATTGGTCCTCCTCGTATGTTGTGTCAAAATCCGACATGCTATCTTTTGTGACATGCATTTACATTTTGTTAATTATATCTATGCCTAAAATTTGACACAAAGTACTAAGGAGATCAATAAATCAGGACAGAGATACATACTACTTCGCCCAGCTAATTATAGCGAGGTTATCGATCCAACGAGCGTGACACTACACGCCCTCACCCTCTCTACGTTGGTTTCGTAGTAATAGGCACGAGAACGTCGTTTTATTTGGAGATTTGAAGATATATGTGTTAAAACTTTCACGAGAAGAATAAAGATAGCCCGGGAGCAGCGCTCGATGCCACTTGTCTTGCACTTACATGGCCACTAGGTACGGTGTCATTTGTCTGACCAGGACCGGAGTGATGAGGCTAGGACGAGTGAGCCTGTCACGTCCACCAAAGACCCCACGTAACAATCATACTCCCTCCGTTTTACAATACATGTCTTCCATTTATTAAAATATAGATATATCTAAACATGCTTTAGTATATATGTACATCTATTTTTAAATAAATAAAAGTCAAGTATTTTGAAACGAAAGAAGTACAAGCTTGGCAAAAGGAAACACACGCAGGCTGTGCAGGCGTAGCTGCCGTGAACTTGACGTGCTTCACACGAGGCTGTACAGGTTGAGGCCCATGGACAACCGGAGCCCGAGCCAGCACTACATACATTGATACATGGCGGGCGACATGGATGCATGCATCATGCATGGGAGCTTCGGCTGATTGAAACGGAGCTAGGAAGAGCGCCGTAGCATGAGGGTGCCGGAGTCTACGTTCATGGCTTTCAAGTTTGAACTGTCGGCGCGACCCACGTCTTAATCGAATCTCAATCAATCAGCGACTGGTACTGCATCAATGGACGTGCTAGCGCGGCCAGACAGTGACGTCTACTTGTTTACTAACGAGGCCAAACCAGGGCAATCATTTGAGAGAAAACGACATGTTTGCTTGCAATTGCACTGGTCCTGGGACTAGTACGACTCGACGAGATCCCTCGTGATCAACTGGTCCACGCGGCAGAGGAGATGCTCCATGCCTCCATGCTACTTCCACATCAACAACCAACCAAGCTACGCTAATGGGGTAGTAAGTAGGATTAACAAGTGATGTAAATCAAAGGCCCACGTACGGCACTGGCCTCTAACTTAATCAGATGTAGGATGCTAGAATGTCATTGGTATTCATATTATCCAGTTAACCGTACTTAGCGTGTGTGATGGGCTACTGACCATTGTTTAGTGCTAATTAAATCACCCATCTTCAAACAAAAATAATGTCTTTTACGGGCGGAGATGCTCTCACGTTGTCACATGCATACACAGTGGTGATACGTGCGGATACCTGTATATAGTACTACTCCCTTTCGGTCCTTTTTACTTCACGCATTAAATTTGTATTAGGTCAAACTTTGGAAAGTTTAACTAAATTTATATTAAAAATCTCAACATCTACAATCTCAGATATATACACTATGAAACTATATTTCGTAATGAATCTAACAATGTGAATTCGACATTGTGAGTGTTGATATTTTTTTCTATAAGTTTGATCAAAGTAGATATACTTTGACTTCGAACGAAACATATATGCAGACTACAAAGGACCCGAGGGAGTACTAATTAAATGCTTGTGAATTTCCACACAAATACTTAGAAAGAACAATAAATAAACAATATTAATTTGAAATATTTAATATTTGTCAAATTGAAAGAACAAACGCAATGTGGAGTGCGAGTTCCTCAGGGCCGGCGCGGATGAGCTTCACGAGTCAGCGTCCAGCTTAGCCTAGTCGATCTCGTTGGAGCCGCTCTCGTATCTGCTTCCACCCATGGCGGAGGTGATGGGAGGGATTGGGAGAGGAAGGGGAGGTGACGGAGGGATTGGGGAGATGAAAGGAAGGTGATGGGAGGGATCCGGGAGATGAAGGGGAGGTGACAGGAGGGATTGAGGAGAGGAAGGGGAGGTGACGGGAGGGATCCGGGAGATGAACGGGAGGTAACGAAGGGGAACAGAGAGGCCGAGAGGACTCGAGTGAGTGGGGTTTGACTAGGGTTCGAACGATCGGATGGAGTTTTCGTGCGACACTGATAGGGGCGATGTGAGCCATAGTGGGCCGGTCCCACGTGACGACGGTGTTCAGGCGTGTCCATGCCTCCCCATATCTGTCGCACATATGGGCTGGGTAAAGGGAGTTGCTGGACAACTGGGATGCTTCGGCTGCGTGTAGGGAACCCGCTTGGGTGGCTTTTCTTGACGACGGTTGTTGTTCTAGTGCGCTGGTCCTTCGAGGTTTTGGCATGACTACTTCTCGACTGTCTACTAAAACAAGATTTGTCGGGCTCTGATGAAGAAGTGGCGATAACGGCGACGCACCTTCGACTCCCTCTAATGCTAGTAGTCTTCGCTGAGAGATTTATGAACATGGATGTAATTGCTATTTCTTCTTGTGTCTTTTGTACTGGCACGAAAATAGATCAAAATATTCTTCTTGTGTCTCTTTCTCGCATGTGTGTCACGACCAATGGCCGTGCCCTTCTTAGTACCAGCATATATGGACACGTTTCTATTGATCCTTCACAGCATATACATTGCCATCCATCATCGCTCTGATCGAACCGGATGAGCATGACGTTTTGTGTAGTCGCACGTACACATCGCGCTGCTTTAGTTCCCTGGTAAATCAGCCGACAATCGATCGCATACCCTGACCACGACGTAGACAACTACGTGCACATCCGAAGAAAGAACCAACTTGTGCCCAAATTCCAAATGTGCCAGTACCATGGGCAATTTGACTAAACTCTTGTACGACCGAAACGTGCGTGTGAGAAAATGTGGCATGCAAGTCTGGCATAGTTAGGCTGCTCCTAAATTTGTTTGAATTTTCTCCCTCCAGTTTGGGTTTGGCAGGGAGGTCAACACATCTCCTGTAGTACTAGTGATGCAGGTGTCGGAGACTGCCTTGTCGCAGGCTGCCTCCTCCTTAAGAAAAGTTTAGGATTCCTCTGCCTCCCCTCGGTGTCGCAGTCGATCCATCTCATCTCCGGTGGTCTCAGGGTCATGGCGGCGCGGTGGATCTCAGCCTTTGTCGGCGGGGGGACTCTGTTTTCAGTTGTTCCTTCGCGTTTTGTTAGGGTTTATATCCTGCTCAGAAAGATGAGATGGTGGTGGCTTTCTGAATATGGAATAAGGCTCTCCATGTCTAGCCCATGTCCCAATGGTGTGTCTAGCATCGTCAATGTGCGTGTGAAGATGTGTCTCTGACGAATCTGTCCTTGCTTAATTTGCTTGGATCTGGTCGTGGTCCGTCTACATTTATGTGTCTTCAAGTTGAAGTCTTTCGATCTACGCTACTCTTCATCAGCGACAGTTGTTATTCTACTGCGCTGATCATATAGGACCTTAGCACCGCCTGTCTGTTACAACAGTTTTGCCCGGCTCCGACGGGAAAGGGGCAATGACGGCGGCGCGCCTTCGGCTCACTTCAGTGATTGTAGTCGTCGTTAGGTGGTCTACGGATCAGGATATAATTTTTATTATTTCTGGTGTTTGTTGTACTGTCATGATTGAAAATAAATAAATCGGATGATTTCTAAAGAAAAAAAAAACAGATCTCGACGTCAGTCGCTGCCTCTCTGGCCGGCCGACAGACATGTTGGCTCGTCAACCAGGTGCAACCAGTACACTGAAACTAATCACATTCGAACCATTAATTGCGTCGACAGTAGAAGGCAGTCCAACGACGAGAAGGACGCCGTGGCGGAACAAGGCCGCCCGTGGCCGTGAACAGATACTGTACCGGCGACGCGATGCGCAAGTGTGACCAAGACAAAATTCTTTCGTCCAGTTTCTGCAGGAATGGATGTTGCAACAACCGCTACCTGTATCCACCGATCTCCATCCACCTATACATATGCCACACACGGACGGAACGATCGTTTCATATTGCATGCATCATCGTTCGATAGCAGCACACACCCACACCGATCTCGTCTGATCTGATGTGATCTGATTCGCTTCCATCCATCAGCCCGGCAGCGACCGGCCGCTCTACCTCTGACCTACGGACTCGGATTGCCTGCTCCATTCCTATGCTTCCATCCGTGCTTTCACTCCATTCTACGGCTGTCTTTTTTTTCTTCTTTCTCTTTCTAATTTAATCATCTTTTCTCCCTGATTTTAAGGGGATGGGGTCTTATTTTGTTCCAATCAAATCATGCCACGTATACAGAAGCACGGATAGACGCACGCCGAGAAAGCAGGCAAGTCTCGTCCCTGACCTACGTGTCTGTCGACCCCAAAAACGGCTGTATGCCAGATGTGGTTAGCTGCCAGTGCCAGGAGCGGTGGGGTGGCCGCCTAGTGCACGTTTTCTTCTTCACAAGATGTGCATGCGGTATTCATTGCGGTTGCCGGTTCTTGGTGCACCTGGCGGTGGCCCCTCCCCAACACACGCGCGCGCACACACACTACACTCGCAATGAATTTTTCGGCAAGTTGTTGGAAACATCTGCGAAAGGCTCTGTTGGAGAAGCTGTTTCTTCATGAGAGAGTAGAAAAGAATAACAAGGATTTGTTTTCTTCTTCCAACAGTATCTGTCTATCAGTCGATGCGGAATGACAGAGTGAGGCTGGTTGGCAAGCTTTCCGTTTCAAAGGTGCTAAAATAATCAGCCGGGAGGCCTTTGTGTAGGAAATTTAACAAGCGCCTAGATAAGGCAGAACGATGGCAATTAAGCACGCAGCAGGATTAGTTCTGCAGCAAGCACCCACCATTTCCGCAAGTCCGGAACTGATCTCTTTGCCAATGAAACAACCTGCCGGTGATCCTCAAAAAAAGAAACAACCTGCCGGTTCGATGGCGACTGCTAACTGCCCGGGGAGGATGCCCTCAACAAAATTCATTGCCTTGGTACCACTGCGTCGTAGCTGCAAAAGCATTTACACTACTCCTAGAGTACTCTTGCAATGGCACTGATTGATACTACTCCTAGAGTGATCACTGTTTGAATGCTGCATAAACTGTAATGAAGGTGGAGAGCAGGACAGAAACATTGGACCCGCTCGGTGCGGTGCATGAACGGGGACGGGCACACACGCCGGTCCGAGGAGGCAATCGCAAGCCATCGCTACGAGTTTGTCTGAGCCCCTCCCTCATTTGGCCTGGAGCGCCATTTTAAAAAACTAGACGTGCCATGGCTGTCCGGAGTCACGGAGGCCTTTTAACCAGGTATATTTAACAACCGGCCTTCTCAATCCCAAACTGATTGAAACGACGGCCGATAAGTGTCTGGCCACGAAAACATGACCCAACCGGGCTCCTCAACCATGACGCGTATCGTCCGGCCTGACCGGCACCTCTCAAATTCTGCACATATCTCACACCATCCTCACGTAAGATCCATATCCGGAGCGAACACTAGCTTCACTTCACTCTCCATATCGCTCCCCATCCGATCCATTCCCTCTCTATGTCCAATTTCAAGCATCAAAAGCGGAGGCAACCGGGACGCCTTTTTCCACGAGGCAAGGCAACGAGGAGGAGCTGGCCCTCCACATCACGCTACAACACTTGCGGATCAACAAAAGCGATGGCTCCGGCTCTGCTCCGTCCCCTATCGCCCGCCGCCGCAACACAGAACCGTGAAACACCGTGGCTCGGTCTGCTGCACACTGCTGGCCCGCTGCCTTCCTAACCCTCCGGCCGCTGCACCTCAAGGGAGAGGGCGGAGGCGGCGGCGGAGGCAGTCGCACAATCCTCCCATTGCCAACGCGGACGGGGGAATTTGCCCAATGAGGAGGAGCACGTCCTCGCGGTTGTGTACCGGCGGTCACTGACAACCTGCAGATACGGACGTCCGTCGGCTCGGTCGGTAGAATGCCAAGGTCATCTGGCTCGGTATCAAGCAACCGGAGAAGGAGGAGGAGGTGGCGGTCGCAAGAGCGGCAAAACTCGCGAGGCAGCTGAATGGACGACTACATCTCGTCCTCGTCCGACAACTCCGAACACCCCCCCCCCTCCTGCCGCTGATGCCTACACGGAAGGGTATGGCCGCGCCGGTAATCGGAAGGGCAAATGCCCGGTGAGGAAGTGATGGAGAAGCTCGGACATCTCCGTCTTTATTTACTTTTTAGGTAATTTTAGTTTAAAACTATGTCCGTCGGCTCTATTGCGATGCTACTTTCGCCCGAGTTTTGTGGATTTGCGGTTTGTTATGTGTTCGTTTGCTATATGTTCACCACTTCGTTGAACATCAACGTATTTTCATGCATCGCAGTGGCGGAGCTTAGTGGAGGCTAACCTGGGCCGTCGCCCCCCCCCCCCCCCCCCCCAGCCCATGGGATTTTTTTCATACTATTCCTTAGTAAATTTTTCAGAGAAACAACGAAATCTGGCCCAACCCTGATTTGTGTCGCACTGAGGGAGACTAGTATAAGATCTGCCAGTCTTTTTGAAGATACAAACATGTTCAAAAATTCTGAAAATATTTGGAGATACACATCTATGTTTGATGTACGATCTCAGAGAAATTTAAGCTCCTAATGCAAACTACACTTAGAGAAACAAAAAGACAAAATCAGATGTGAATAATGTCAAACACAATTTGCACAGAGTTGACACTATTTACACTTGACTTTGTCATTTTTTTAATACATGCTCGACATTTCTTCTATACACATTTAATATTTTTCAAAATCTCGGTTAATATTGTTCAAATACTTGTTTAACTTTTTTTCAAATGCTTGATTAATATTTTCTAAATACACGATCAACTTTCTTTTTCACACACATTGTGTTTTGTATATATTTTCCGCATACATGAGAAACCCTTTTGATACACATTTAACATTTTTCAAACGAAATATGTATTTGGCAACCCTGTGCCCGATTGCAAAACTGCCACACCACTCGGTGTCCCTTCGATCGGCATCGCACGCATAAGTCTTCCTCCCGTATTCCTCCCCCGCGCCAAGTCCCTAGCCGATGGTGTCTTCCTCTGATTCCTCCTCCCTGCCGCCAAGTCTGAGCCCTCCTCGCCGCATCCTCCTCCGGCGAGCCGCCGCCGGCAAGCCAAACCTCAGTGCCGCCCCTTGCTCCCTCCTTTTCCCTTCATCTTCCTTCCTTCCTCCCTCTCTATCATCTCTTTCTTTCTGCTCACGGGAGCTCCCATGGCGCCGCCCATGGATCCGAGCAAGCTGCCGCCGGAAACACAACCCATCCACTGGACCCCCTCCGCCCCAACGGTCGCGACCTCTGGCGCCTCCTTGGCGTCCGCCGCTGCCTAGTCGTCATCCTCGAAGCCCACGATTGCAACACCTCCTTCAGGGCCAGACTAGGGGGGTGAGGCTCCAATAAATTATGTACTTGGGAGGTGTAAACAAGCTCAGTTGACCAAAAAATGGAGTTCCGAAGGTTGCTGGATCCAAGCAGAGTGAGGAGCCTGCTGCGTCGCTGTAGAGAATGGACGAGACCCGGCGCCACCGCATCGCAGGAGTGTGTTGTGCGTCCCTTGCTCATTCAGTTCAGTTGTCTCGTAAGAAAACCTGAAGGGAAATGTATTGTCAAGAGATGCCAATATTATTGTTGCTTCTTTGCAACTTTTTTGTTCATTTCTTACAAGAAACTCTAGCCTATTCATATTTGGTGCTGCTACAAACTTACAAAGTGTACAGATAGACTTGCCTGGTATATTCAGTACTTCAATTTATTGTTCAGTTGTACCACTTGTTGGTACAAAAAAACTATGTTAGTTCTACACATTTTCCAGTGTTATGTGCTAGAATTTCAGTGTTAAGTACTACAAAAATGTTCAATTTGGAGAGGTTCCGGTGCTTTGTTGCTGCTGGTATGTGCTAGAATTTCAGTGTTATAAATCATATTTTGTGTTCTTGTTAAGCCTATAAGTGAGGCTCTAAAAATGCAGTTTGGATAAGTTCCAGTGCTTTGTTGTTGCTGTTATGTTGTACACAATCTGCACTTTAAAGAGGGTCCAATGCTTGGATGGTGCCGTTTCTTGCTATTAAGCGTGCAAGTGTGTTGTGAAAATCTGAAATTTGAGATATTCTAGTGCTTTGCTGTTGTTCGTTATTCCTGTACTAGCACTTGTAAAAGTCAGAAATCAGGAGACGTTCAAGTCCCATGTTGTGGTTGTTTTCTTGCTTCTGCTAAGTCCATAGGTGTGCACTATTTTGTTTTCGAACAATCTCGTGCATTGGATCTATATTGGATGTCAGATAAAAGAGGGCATGTTACAACACGACTTGCTAGAGGCAAGTTGCTAGATCTCGGTCCAGATAGGACAAATAATATTAGGGATTGTTGCGTCTGTGTTGTGTGCTGTGGTAACTTAGTTATTTCTTGGCTAGATACACCGCAATATTGGTACCAGTTTGAAGTTGAGATCAATTTTCACCGCGTGGATGAAAATTGATGCTATTTCCTAGTGTGAAGAAATTTTTTTCAGTCACACCGTAATTTTTGTTTCCTATTTTTGAAAGATTGACTACTCCTTTTTAATTCTTGAGGTTGACACCGTAATATCGGCAACAAAAATTGAAAAAGCAATTAGGTGACTAATGGGTGTTCACTTTTCACATCGTTTTTCACATGGTAATTTATGCATTACAACCCTCAAAAAAATTTATGCATTACAGATTTGATAACTTACATAGAAACACTGTGATAACATTTTGTGTATGTTTCTTAATTGAGAAATGTTTTTAAGTGTAAATAGCATGGTCATATATGTACCGCAGACCCGTTAACTTAAAGACAAATCCCATGGTAACTTTGGCCCGGAAAAAAATTATTGAAAAAGATAACGTCACTAACTTACATGTAAATAACATCATAATTTACGCTCCGCAGACTTTATAACTTGCATATAAACATCATGGTAACTTTAATAGTGGAGGGATTTATTGAAAACATACCCCGGTAATTTTTGTATAAATAACACGGTAATATAACTACCACATAACTGATATTTTACATCCAAGCACGGTGGTAACTTTTGATCCGCCAAAAAAGTTACTGAAAACACAACCCCGGTAACTTTTTCTGTAAATACTGCTGTGACGCCCCCGATTCAATCGTACACTAATCATACACGCAAACGTGTACGATCAAGATCAGGGACTCACGGTAATATCACATACAACTCTACAAATAAAATAAGTCATACAAGCATCATATTACAAGCCAGGGGCCTCGAGGGCTCGAATACAAGAGCTCGATCATAGACGAGTCAGCGGAAGCAACAATATCTGAGTACAGACATAAGTTAAACAAGTTTGCCTTAAGAAGGCTAGCACAAACTGGGATACAGATCGAAAGAGGCACAGGCCTCCTGCCTGGGATCCTCCTAAACTACTCCTGGTCGTCGTCAGCGGGCATCACGTAGTAGTAGGCACCTCCGGTGTAGTAGGGGTCGTCGTCGACGGTGGCGTCTGGCTCCTGGGCTCCAACATCTGGTTGCGACAACCAGGTAGAAGGGATAGAGGGAAAGAAGGAGAAAGCAACCGTGAGTACTCATCCAAAGTACTCGCAAGCAAGGAGCTACACTACATATGCATGGGTAAATGTGTAAAGGGCCATAATATCGGTGGACTGAACTGCAGAAAGCCAGAATAAGAGGGGGGATAGCTAATCCTTTCGAAGACTACGCTTCTGGCAGCCTCCGTCTTGCAGCATGTAGAAGAGAGTAGACTGAAGACCTCCAAGTAGCATCACATAGCATAACCCTAACCGATGATCCTCCCCTCGTCGCCCTGTGACAGAGCGACCACCGGTTGTATCTGGCACTTGGAAGGGTGTGTTTTATTATTATCCGGTTCTAGTTGTCATAAGGTCAAGGTACAACTCCAAATCGTCCTGTTACCGAAGATCACGGCTATTCGAATAGATTAACTTCCCTGCAGGGGTGCACCACATAACCCAACACGCTCGATCCCATTTGGCCGGACACACTTTCCTGGGTCATGCCCGGCCTCGGAAGATCAACACGTCGCAGCCCCACCTAGACCAACAGAGAGGTCAGCACGCCAGTCTAAACCTAAGCGCCCAGGGGTCTGGGCCCATCGCCCTTAGCACACCTGCACGTTGCGTGGGCGGCCGGAAGCAGACCTAGCCTAGTGGCGTTCCAGTCCAATCCAGCGCGCGCCGCTCCGTTGCTGACGTCACGAAGGCTTCGGCTGATACCACGACGTCGAGTGCCCATAACTGTCCCCGCGTAGATGGTTAGTGCGTATAGGCCAGTAGCCAGACTCAGATCAAATACCAAGATCTCGTTAAACGTGTTAAGTATCTGCGAACGCCGACCAGGGCCAGGCCCACCTCTCTCCTTGGTGGCCGGAACCTGCCTTGTCGCTCCGCCTCAAAGATCCACTCGCGGGTGCTCCTCAAGCCGACCCGTCTTTAGTCACCACATGTATCATGTATAAAGTATATCGTATATACCCGTGATCAACTCCCGAGTGATCACGGCCCGATAGTATAGCATGGAAGACAGACAAGGATGTAGGGCCACAGATGGAAATACTAGCATCCTATACTAAGCAAGTAGGATTGCAGGTAAAGGTATCAACAGTAGTAGCAAGGACAGGCTATGCATCAGGATAGGAATAACGAAAGCAGTAACATGTTACACTACTCTAATGCAAGCAGTATAGAGGAGAGTAGGCGATATCTGGTGATCAAGGGGGGGGGCTTGCCTGGTTGCTCAGACAAGAGAGAGGGATCGTCAACACCGTAGTCGATCGGGGTACCAGCAGCAGCGTCAGTCTCGCAGTCTACCGGAAAGAAGTAACGGAGGGGGAACAAAATAAATAACAGAGCAATCAAATGTAACACAAAGCAAGACGCGGCAATACGTTGCTAGGGGTGACCTAACACACGGATAGGTGATATCGGCGAAGGGGGGAAACATCCGGGAAAGCATCCCCGGGGTTCCGCGTTTTTGGACAGATGAACCGGAGGGGGAAAGTTGCGTGTTCGCTATGCTAGGGATGCGTGGCGGATGAACGGGCTGCGTATCCGGGTTCGTCTCGTCGTTCTGAGCAACTTTCATGTACAAAGTTTTTCCATCCGAGCTACGGTTTATTTTATATTAATTTTCAAAGTTTTAAACCATTTTCTAAATTGTTTTAATTCGAAAATTAAATCTTAAATTGCTATGGGTACACAGAATTGTACCCAACAGAATGTATGTGTGGCTGGCAGGTGGGGTCAAGGGGTGGTCCAGTCAGCATTTGACCAGTCAACTGTTGACTGGTCAACAGGGTCTAACAGGGCCCACCTGTCATGGACTGGGTCAACCCAGTCAACAGTTTGACTGGTCAAACTGAACAGGGGGCCCACATGTCATTGACTGACAACTAACTAACCTAATTAATTGGTTTAATAAAAAGATTAATTAGGTTAAGTTAATTAGGTTAATCTAATCAATATTAATTAAGTTAATTAATTCTTTAATTAAGTAATTAATTATTTTATTTATTTATTTATTTATTTTAAACTCCTTTTTTTTCATTTTTATTCTGGGGGTGGGGCCCCACTGTCATAGGGCCAGAGGAGGCCTAGCGGGTTTCGGGCGCCGGGGCAACGGTTGTCGCCCGAACGGCGCAGTTGCGGGCGCCGGGTCGCCTGGACCGGGTGCTGCCTTGCCGGCAGCCCTGGCGGGGCACGACGCCGGCCATGGAAGGGAGTGGGCCGCGGCGGATGCGGTGGTAGGGGGTGGTAGCTGGGGCGAGGACGCGGCCGCGGCGACTGCGGGAATCCAGGGGCGCGGGCACCGGACACAGCCGCGGGGGCGACGGCCACGGCGCGAGCGGGCAGGGGTGGTCGCGGGGTGGAGGGGGCTCGGAGTTGGCCGCGGTGTAGCGGCGTCGCCGGCGCAGGGGGGATTCGGTGGCCGCATCGGAGGCGGCAGGGGGGCTGGGGGCCACGGCAAGTGCGGTGCGCGGGCACGGCGCGGTGAGCGCGCACCGGACGCGGCCGGAGCGCGTCAACCGGGGGCGAGATCGGCGGGGGCCGCGGCGACGAGCGCGAGCGCGCGAGGGAGAGGGAGGGAGCAAGGCGGGGCTCACATCGGGAGGAGTAGGGCACGGGCAGTGGGGGGCTCGGGGAGGAAGGCGAGGACGGTCCGGCGAGGAGGCTCCGGCGTCGAGCAGCGGGGCGGCGTCGGGCATCGAGCAGCGGGATCGATCCGATCTAGCTCGGGTCGAGGTGGGGCGGGCGCCATGCGGGGGAAGATGGGGAGGCGGGCGCCGGCGAGGGGGGTGGCCGGAGGCACTGGGCAGCGGCGGCGGCGTTGGGTGCCCGATCCAATCGGGATCGGGAGAGAGGGAGAGTGGGGGTTCGTGCGTGGGGCTCTCCCCTGGCGGCGCTGGAGGGAGAGGGTGGGGATCGAGCGACGTGGGGGGGGGGAGTGGGCGCACTTGGGTTAGGGTTCGAGGTAGTGGGGGTTAAGGGGTGGGCGAGCTGGGCTGTGGGGCGCCCGCTGGGCCGGCCTGGCGGCCCGATGGCCTGCTGGGCCATGGTCCAGCGGGGGGGGGGATCTTCTATTTCTTTTTTTTTTGTTTAACTGTTTATAACATTTTTCTTTTACGGTTTTAATTCATACTATTTTTGTTTTATGAAATATAATTCTAGCACCTAAATTAGTGGTAGTAATTATATTACTGCCACAATTATCCTTTTAATTATTAAAAGTAGTTTTCAATAATTTAATCATTTAAGTGACGATTAAATAAATAATTTAGCTATTGTTTCTATCATTTAGTGCATCTAAGCATTTTATAAAAATTTTGGGTTCACCACCCTGATCATATATGATTTATTTGCTACACTTTGAACATTTTAAATTTGACTTTAGAAAACTTTTATCGTTTAACTTTATTTTAAGTTAGAATTCGAAAGGGACGTGATACACCGCAAGATTAAAAATAGTAACCATGGTGACGTGGCATCATTATCGTGAGATTACTGTGGCCTAATTATCCGGGCGTCACAATTCTCCTCCACTACAAGAAATCTCGTCCCGAGATTTAGGAGGGGAGTAAGGGAAAGACGTGGCTACGAAATTCTATCGAGTCTTCTCGGTCTTGGTTGCTCTTCTCGAAGAGGTTGATCCCTTTCGTTGATGTCTTCATTTCTCTGATTTAAGTCACCATGACCAAGTCATCATCCTTTCTTCGGAACTCCAACGTACTTACGAATAGGTAATAGGCAACTTGGCTACGTCAGAATGCTTATGAGGGAAACAAGCTGGGGGTTAACCCATGAATGAGCATAAGACTACCTCTCGAGTTGAACATATAAAATACCTCGAGAGTAAGGTACGAAGGTACAATGAGAGGGCCCAAGCGGATAGTTAGTTGTTCAATGTCTGAACCATAGTGAGAAAGGGTTCACAGCAGCGAGAGTAAGTATTGCGTCTGATACCAGAATGGAGCACTAGGAAGGTGGCTCGCGAATTACCTACGAAACCAAGCGCAAGGGATAACTTTGTTAACAAGGTGTACAGGAGAGTCAGGTTTTGATCCTGTGGAACTGTGGGTTATGGGCCCACCATGTGGTTAAAAGTAGGAAGGACGGTGACATCTTGCACGATCATGTAAACAAGGCATGTCAGAGGATAGTCTGTCGGTCATGTCGGCAACACATCAGTACCAAGGGCGAGGGACGAAGAGAACCATTTTCCTGCTCGTTGAACGAGGCGGACCAGTAGGCAAGATTCTCGTCCATCGATGGTTACCGGAATGCCATCAACAAAAGTAACAGGGTCGTTCTAACAGAGTGGTACAACGAGGTGTTTACGTAAGCAAGGATATATTACTGCTTATACAATATAGAACACAAGAAGGTTTAAACAAACCAATGGAAAGGAAAAGTGATTATCAGGTTTTTAAACAGCACAATGGAAAGGAAAATGTGTTTAAACACATATTTCAAGGGTATATTCTTCCCAAGGACAAGCAGAACATATTATCCATGACAGGATATAATGTAGAAAACTCCTTAGGTAGGGGAGAGAAATTTCAAGACATTACCCGTACATCGGTGTTTGGATAATTGAGCAGGAAACATTTAGCATTGGGCTTCAAATGGTCTTGTTGAAAATTGAAGTACCATTGGCATGCTCCGAGAAAGCATTGACATGGTCATCAGTTGAAGATGAGACTTTGGAAACACAAAGGATCCATCAGGAATAACTTGTAGAATAAGTCTTACAATTTCCTCATGGAAGAATGGATAACCTTGCTGAAAAGGAATCTATAACAATATGGCCAACCGGCCAGGTGTGCTAGGCACGACACCACCTTACCGGGTCACATAAGACCAATGTTATAACTCTTGGAAATATGTTCCAACCATCATATCTGACCAAGATTCAGATCTGATTGGTGTCAGGATAACTCAGACTCAGGAGGCCCGAGGAGAAAAGGTGCGACACAAATTGTCAAGATGACATTGTAAGATTCTCGGGAATTGAACTGTGGAAGCAAGTTCCGAATCATGAGTTCATTATTAAATCAAGGATAGAATGAGGTGGCTGATGAACTCAGCGACAATTCATCGAGATTTCCAAAAGATGGATTTCCACAATTATGTGAGCAGGAAATATCATTTGTCGGATCAATGATATAATGATGTATGCTCGAGGGAAACATGCTCAACTGAGCAATGATAGAAGGGTGCACCCAGGAATCTGGACTAGGTAGCACGATCAATGTTTGAATGATGATTCAATAAGCAATAGAATTCTAATGAAACTGTAGACCAATAACTTCAAAGCAATAGGGTTGCTAGAAGTTTAGAATTTACACATCACAGACCATTTGTCGGTATTCCGGTTAGAAACAACACGGAGACCAAGAAATGAACGCAAATGGCGAGAGATATTACTATACCAAGAATTCTCAAGAGGTGGTAAAATTACCATGACATTCTTGACACAAAAGGTGGTAATATTCCAAGGTAAAGAAGGACAAATGCTGGATAGCAAGGAACTCAAGGTATAACACAAAACATGAACAAGTTTGTGTTGGAGGGAAGGCAATAAAGTGGCCGATGATAACACAAATCATCGGGGGCAAGGATGGTATTTCTCATCATGAATTCAGTTGATACCCTTGAAGAGCTCAGAATGCTGATGATTAAAATTAGCACGATAATGATGTATCCGTTCAGGCTAGGGCAGACATGGAGTATTAAACTTGTAAGCGATGAAGATCTCTAATCCTCGTTGAATCGCAGTGCAGACTCGATTCCGTTATCGGTATCCTTGAGTGTTTCATAACTCAAGGCCCGTGAAAAATTGGAGTCCGTGAGAATGTAATACCTGATGAAGAACTCATAAGAGGTTATGCAGTTCCATGATAATCTCGAGATACCAGGGGGTAATGCTCGACGACAAATCAAAGTAGAGATTGGACTAGGGTATTGCTCTGCAGAAGACAAATGCTTAAACTTGCACGAGAAATGTTATTTAAAGGAGAACATGGTCAGAACCACGATTGCAAAAGGCCTAATCCCAAAGATAAGATGAACTTATACCAAGGGAATAATTAATTTAAGAAAAGCTTTAATGATAAGATCTACATCGTGTCCATGGGCATGAACACAAAGTTCAAGGTCGACTCCCACTTCTTCAATATATAACCTTCCATTCACTATTCGCTTTGATAAAGGCATTAGTGTTGAAAGTTTTATCTTGGTGAAATACCAGATGAGTATGACTCGTGAAAACTTCCGAGTTCACACATATAAAGGAAGGCATAGGTTCAACCCGTCAGGGTATCGTGGAAACATATAACACAAGCTTCAATAGTAAATACGACCAGCTCGAAAGCAGAGCATGGTTGGCCGCAGATGATACCATTTACCAAGGGCATTATGTATCAGGTAAAGAACTCACAATAAATTTTGGTTGTGAAGGACATTGTCGGATAATAACCCGGCAATGGGTATGGCGATTCATAACGGGGCTGATGTGAGTATCGGTACTCAATCAAAGGAAGAAGGAATGCCATGGCATCGGGTTATAGAAACAACTAACTAATTCAAAGCTTAATGCAAAGAAACTTTATGATCTCCAAATCAAGGGATCATAAGCAATCGTTCTGATCGAAAATGAATAAGTTCAACAGACTTGGAAGCACAAACGATCAAGGCATTGATTGGTCAAGAACCAGCTCATATCCAAATGACGTGTGAGCCGGAAGGATGAATCCTAGGATTCGACTGAGGAATGCGAGCATCCTCAACATATTGAATCAACAGACTTAAAATGATACTGACAAGGGAGGCCAATAAGATTACGAAACTTATCGGATTAACCACAATTTAAGAAAGCGAGAATTTCAAGAGCAATAGGCTGCTCGGGACTTTTGGAAGATCGAATAGTATTTTGAAGTCTTTGGCGAAACACCTGAACAACTGGGAATGAGCGGATACTCGATGAGTGCGAGAATTATCCGTAGGGGTATTCAGGTGACAAAGAACAGCAAGGCAGTAAGCTCAAAGGATTCTCGAAAATACGACGAGTATTTCGGGGTATCTTGTAATAACAAGACCGACTAGGGGTGTATGTAAGCATAACAACTGCAAGTATTTATCCATAAGGGTTGACGGTGGAAGGGGAAATGTAAACGCGATGAACACAAATTCTCGGGTTAACAGCGGTGAGTATCTTCAGGGTCTTCACGTGCAGCAGACGATCATTAGTAATAAGGGGCTCTCCGGGTGAAAGTGATAACGAGATCCTAATGTTAGATTTAGCAAAATTCATTTAACCCGAATAGAAGAGAGTTCAGAGTCCCAGAGTAAGGATCGAGGAGTAAAAGATCCTAATACCACGCAATGGCGACGTGGGCCCATGGGCCGCACAGCCATGTTAGTAAAAGTTTTGCAAGGTCTAGACTCGACTTCGGTCAAGGAGTATGGAAGGGGGATTCCTACAGGCAGTCGGCTCTGATACCAACTTGTGACGCCCCCGATTCAATCGTACACTAATCATACACGCAAACGTGTACGATCAAGATCAGGGACTCACGGGAAGATATCACAACACAACTCTACAAATAAAATAAGTCATACAAGCATCATATTACAAGCCAGGGGCCTCGAGGGCTCGAATACAAGAGCTCGATCATAGACGAGTCAGCGGAAGCAACAATATCTGAGTATAGACATAAGTTAAACAAGTCTGCCTTAAGAAGGCTAGCACAAACTGGGATACAGATCGAAAGAGGCACAGGCCTCCTGCCTGGGATCCTCCTAAACTACTCCTGGTCGTCGTCAGCGGGCATCACGTAGTAGTAGGCACCTCCGGTGTAGTAGGGGTCGTCGTCGACGGTGGCGTCTGGCTCCTGGGCTCCAACATCTGGTTGCGACAACCAGGTAGAAGGGATAGAGGGAAAGAAGGAGAAAGCAACCGTGAGTACTCATCCAAAGTACTCGCAAGCAAGGAGCTACACTACATATGCATGGGTAAATGTGTAAAGGGCCATATCGGTGGACTGAACTGCAGAAAGCCAGAATAAGAGGGGGATAGCTAATCCTTTCGAAGACTACGCTTCTGGCAGCCTCCGTCTTGCAGCATGTAGAAGGGAGTAGACTGAAGTCCTCCAAGTATCATCGCATAGCATAATCCTACCCGACGATCTCCCCTCGTCGCCCTGTGAGAGAGCGATCACCGGTTGTATCTGGCACTTGGAAGGGTGTGTTTTATTAAGTATCCGGTTCTAGTTGTCATAAGGTCAAGGTACAACTCCAAGTCGTCCTGTTACCGAAGATCACGGCTCTTCGAATAGATTAACTTCCCTGCAGGGGTGCACCACATAACCCAACACGCTCGATCCCATTTGGCCGGACACACTTTCCTGGGTCATGCCCGGCCTCGGAAGATCAACACGTCGCAGCCCCACCTAGACCAACAGAGAGGTCAGCACGTCGGTCTAAACCTAAGCGCCCAGGGGTCTGGGCCCATCGCCCTTAGCACACATGCACGTTGCGTGGCGGCCGGAAGCAGACCTAGCCTAGTAGGCGTTCCAGTCCAATCCAGCGCGCGCCGCTCCGTTGCTGACGTCACGAAGGCTTCGGCTGATACCACGACGTCGAGTGCCCATAACTGTCCCCGCGTAGATGGTTAGTGCGTATAGGCCAGTAGCCAGACTCAGATCAAATACCAAGATCTCGTTAAACGTGTTAAGTATCGCGAACGCCGACCAGGGCCAGGCCCACCTCTCTCCTAGGTGGTCTCAACCTGCCCTGTCGCTCCGCCTCAAAGATCCACTCGCGGGTGCTCCTCAAGCCGACCCGTCTTTAGTCACCACATGTATCATGTATAAAGTATAGTATATACCCGTGATCACCTCCCGAGTGATCACGGCCCGATAGTATAGCAGCAGACGGACAAGAATGTAGGGCCACTGATGGAAATACTAGCATCCTATACTAAGCAGTAGGATTGCAGGTAAAGGTATCAACAGTAGTAGCAAGGACAGGCTATGCATCAGGATAGGAATAACGAAAGCAGTAACATGCTACACTACTCTAATGCAAGCAGTATAGAGAGAGTAGGCGATATCTGGTGATCAAGGGGGGGCTTGCCTGGTTGCTCAGACAAGAAGGGGTCGTCAACACCGTAGTCGATCGGGGTACCAGCAGCAGCGTCAGTCTCGTAGTCTACCGAAAGAAGTAACGGAGGGGGAACAAAATAAATAACAGAGCAATCAAATGTAACACAAAGCAAGACGCGGCAATACGTTGCTAGGGGTGACCTAACGCAGGGATAGGTGATACCGGCGAAGGGGGGAAACATCCGGGAAAGTATCCCCCGGTGTTTCGCGTTTTCGGACAGATGAACCGGAGGGGGAAAGTTGCGTGTTCGCTATGCTAGGGATGCGTGGCGGATGAACGGGCTGCGTATCCGGATTCGTCTCGTCGTTCTGAGCAACTTTTATGTACAAAGTTTTTCCATCCGAGCTACGTTTATTTTATATTAATTTAAAAGTTTTAAATCATTTTCTAAATTGTTTTAATTCGAAAATTAAATCTTAAATTGCTATGGGTACACAGAATTGTACCCAACAGAATGTATGTGTGGCTGGCAGGTGGGGTCAAGGGGTGGTCCAGTCAGCATTTGACCAGTCAACTGTTGACTGGTCAACAGGGTCTAACAGGGCCCACCTGTCATGGACAACCCAGTCAATAGTTTGACTGGTCAAACTGAACAGGGGGCCCACATGTCATTGACTGACAACTAACTAACCTAATTAATTGGTTTAATAAAAAGATTAATTAGGTTAAGTTAATTAGGTTAATCTAATCAATATTAATTAAGTTAATTAATTCTTTAATTAAGTAATTAATTATTTTATTTATTTATTTTAAACTCCTTTTTTTCATTTTATTCTGGGGGTGGGGCCCCACTGTCATAGGGCCAGAGGAGGCCTAGCGGGTTTCGGGCGCCGGGGCAACGGTTGTCGCCCGAACGGCGCAGTTGCGGGCGCCGGGTCGCCTGGACCGGGTGCTGCCTTGCCGGCAGCCCTGGCGGGGCACGACGCCGGCCATGGAAGGGAGTGGGCCGCGGCGGATGCGGTGGTAGGGGGTGGTAGCTGGGGCGAGGACGCGGCCGCGGCGACTGCGGGAATCCAGGGGCGCGGGCACCGGACACAGCCGCGGGGGCGACGGCCACGACGCGAGTGGGCAGGGGTGGTTGCGGGGTGGAGGGGGCTCGGAGTTGGCCACGGTGTAGCGGCGTCGCCGGCGCCGGGGGGATTCGGTGGCCGCATCGGAGGCGGCAGGGGGGCTGGGGGCCACGGCAAGTGCTGTGCGCGGGCACGGCGCGGTGAGCGCGCACCGGACGCGGCCGGAGCGCGTCAACCGGGGGCGAGATCGGCGGGGGCCGCGGCGACGAGCGCGAGCGCGCGAGGGAGAGGGAGGGAGCAAGGCGGGGCTCACATCGGGAGGAGTAGGGCACGGGCAGTGGGGGGCTCGGGGAGGAAGGCGAGGACGGTCCGGCGAGGAGGCTCCGGCGTCGAGCAGCGGGGCGGCGTCGGGCATCGAGCAGCGGGATCGATCCGATCTAGCTCGGGTCGAGGTGGGGCGGGCGCCATGCGGGGGAAGATGGGGAGGCGGGCGCCGGCGAGGGGGGTGGCCGGAGGCACTGGGCAGCGGCGGCGGCGTTGGGTGCCCGATCCAATCGGGATCGGGAGAGAGGGAGAGTGGGGGTTCGTGCGTGGGGCTCTCCCCTGGCGGCGCTGGAGGGAGAGGGTGGGGATCGAGGGAAGTGGGGGGGTGGTTGCCCTAGGGTTCGATCGGGGTGGGGGATATGGAGGAGGGGAGTGGGGCGCCGGCTGGGCCGGCCTGGCGGCCCGATGGCCTGCTGGGGCCATGGTCCAGCGGGGGGGGGGAATCTTCTATTTCTTTTTTTTTGTTTAACTATTTATAACATTTTTCTTTTACGGTTTTAATTCATACTATTTTTGTTTTATGAAATATAATTCTAGCACGTAAATTAGTGGTAGTAATTGTATTACTGCCACAATTATCCTTTTAATTATTAAAAGTAGTTTTCAATAATTTAATCATTTATGTGTTGATTAAATAAATAATTTAGCTATTGTTTCTATCATTTAGTGCATCTAAGCATTTTATAAAAATTTTGGGTTCACCACCCTGATCATATATGATTTATTTGCTACACTTTGAACATTTTAAATTTGACTTTAGAAAACTTTTATCGTTTAACTTTATTTTAAGTTAGAATTCGAAAGGGACGTGATACACCGCAAGATTAAAAATAGTAACCATGGTGACGTGGCATCATTATCGTGAGATTACTGTAGCCTAATTATCCGGGCGTCACAAATACTATGGTAATATACATTTTGTAGACATGATAACTTAAGTACAAACACCGCGATAAAATTAAACAAGAAAGGGAGTTGTTAAAAAATAAACCCAATAACTTTACGTGAAAATAACATGATAATATATGAACCATGTACATGATAATTTACGTAAAAACATCGCGGTAAAATTGACCAAGGGAAAAATATTATTGACAAATGTAATCCCAGTAACTTCTGTGTGAGTAGCTTGGTAAAATAGGAAACACCGACTTGATAATTTGGGTGCAAACACCATGGTAACTTTGTCCAAAGAGGGGAAAATTGTTGAAAAATATACCTCGATAACTCACGTGAAAATAGAACGGTAATATACGAATCATTTACCCGATAACTTACGTACAAACACCACGGTAACTTTGACTAAAGAGCAAAAAAGTTGTCGAAAAACATACCCGCGATAACTTAAGTGAAAATAGCACTGTTATATATGAACCGCAAAATCCGATAACTTACGTCCAAATACTATGGTAAGTTTGATTCGAGTGGATGAAGTTGTTGAAAATATACCTCGGGAACTTATGTGTAAATAGCACGGTAATAATCTTGGTTTGGGAAAAAGTAGTAAAAAGTGGTCGAAAAATACACATGGTAACTTTTTGTATGTAAATAGCATAGAAATTACGCACCACAACCTTGATAATTTAGGTCCAAACACCACGGTAAATTTGATCTGGAGAAAAAAAAAATTGTTGAAAAGATACCCCGGTAACTTCTGTGTAAATAGCATAGTAATATACACACCGCATATCTGATAATTTACATACAAATACCATGGTAATATTTGACTCGATGGGGAAATTGTTGAAAACATACCCCCGTAAATTTTGTGTAAATAGCATGGTTACATACGCATCACATACCTACGTACAAACACCACGGTAATCTTGATCAAGTAGAAAAAAATGTTAGAAACATACCCCCGGTAACTTATATAAAAACACCATGGTAATATACGAACCGCAGATCTAAAAACAACATGGTAATATAATAACCGCAGGCCCGATAACTTATATGAATAAAGCATGGTAATATATGAACTGCAGGGTCGGTGAACCATTTTTATGCCTTCGATAACTTATGTGGAAATAACACGGTAACTTGCATATAATGGGCATGGTAACTTATGTAGCCTAGGTGTGATAAATTTTGGCTGAAAAAAAAGTCATCGAAACATGCCAACATGGGATCTAGTTTCGAAGATCTCGTCGCGACGAATCTTTTATGTAGAAACAGTTTTTACATCGGACCAATGGTTTGAGCTACAAAACATTTTAAAATTTTGAAATAAAGAGAATCTAGAATGACATCAGCTTTTTTGTCCTCTAGTGTATGCATATAATTAGAAAGAGAAATGCAGGTGAAAGAAGAAAGAATGGTAATGTATGCATGTATTTAAAGTGAATGAAGTAGAGGTGTGGCAGTTTTGCTTATATGGCACACATGTGTCAAATATCACAGTCCTTTTTCAAATACTTTGTTAACATTTTCTGAATACATTGTCAACGTTTTTCTATAAACTTTTTTCAAATAGTTGATTAACATTTTTGAATACAATATTAGCATCTTTTATTACATGGTTAACATTTTTTTCTATACACGGTTTAGCATTTTCAACTGCTTGATTAACTATTTTTAAATACAAGTTTGACATTTTCTTGAATGCATGGTCAACATTTTTTAATACACATTTAACATTTTTCAATGTTTGAGTAACATTTTTCTTCAAATGCTTTCCTAACTGTTTTTAAATACATAATCAATTTTTCACACACATTGCATATATATTTTTTATATGAGAAACATTTTTATACACATTTTAACATTTTTCAAATGCTTGGTTAACATGGTTCCACTTTTCTTGTAAAGTATTTTTGTAATATATTTATTTCGAATATTTGAAAGTATAAACGAAATAAAAAAGAAGAGAAAAATTGAAAAAAAAAACCAAAAAAACCAGATCATGGCCTCCCGCGTGGCTGGGGTGTCCCATTCAGTGAGGCGCCTAACGCGAGAGCATGCTTGGTCTTACTCTAAGTTTTTTTTTTTTGAGGGGTAGGTCTTACTCTAAGTAAGACATGGAGCTGCCTCATCTTTTTTGGCACTGATTAGAGGCTAAGCTCAGCCTGTTTTTAAACAGCATTGGGCTAAGCCTTTTACGTACTTTTGGAGTTCCTCAATAAAAAAAACAGTTCTGAGAGAGACGCAGTGGCATCTTACGGGCACGGTTTTGTCGTGTGCATGAGTAGGCTCTATGAGCATCTCCGGCCGTTGGCCCCCAGGAGGCTTGAAAAATCGTCGCCTAGGGGCAACCCGGCACTAAAATCGGCTTGGGGCCGATCGGATTCCTAGCCGACGGCCCTAGGGTCGCCCCCAGAAGGCTTTTAAAAAAAAATTGAAAAAAACTTCGGCTATAATTCGGCAAACGGGAATAAACTTTGATGACTTAAACATTTTTTTACATAGCAAACGGCGGCGTTGTGTGTACGCGTGGTGGGAGGGGGCGCATCGCCGCACCATGTCGCCCGTGAGGAATCAATGGAAGGCTGATCGACGGCAGCCTTGGTATTGATTTTTTACGGGAAACGAAGCGTTGTGAGGATGGCGAGGCGGGGGTCGCTGACTCGGCGGGCCGGTCGTTCGTTCGCGGCCAAACTGATTGCCCCGGCACCCTCGGACGCCCGCAGCGCGCCGGGTTCGGTCTGGATCCGCTGACGCCTATTTCGGGCCAAAGCGGCGAAAAATGAACTCCTGTGGCGCAACTGGGCCAGTTTTGAGCGCCGGCGCCAAAAAATGGCACTTGGGGACACGGCTGGAGATGCTCTAAGAAAAGAAGTAAGATATTCTCAAGCCAGTGAACGATGTAATTCTTGTTTTATGTTAATAAAGCTATCAATGATGGTCTTTTCGAAGAAAAGAAGAAGAAGAAGAAGAAGAAGTGAGACGAAGTGGCCGGCACCGAGAGACCGGCCACCGTACCTTTGGTCCCAAGTTAGGCTGGTCACAATGGGGAGGAACTTAGGAGTAACATCACACACCCCAATACAACTTTGCTTGTGTGTCACATATTTAATGAAGAGAGAGGTGCTTGTGGTAACTAGCTAAGTTACCGGAATATCACACACTCCAAGAAACAATGAGTCTATAACCTAATAAATACATTGTTGCATGACACTATATAGATGTTTCTACCCATTGTGAAGGTAGTAACATAGTCTAAAGAAATGTGTAAGTTACTAGACTATGTTCTTGCCTATTGTGACCAGCCTTAACGGCGCGTGTTGCTCCGTTCCCCGCGCGCCGGCTGGCCGCAGACGTGCCGCGCACCAACAGCACAGCCACAACCACACCCACATGCGGCCGGCGGCTTTGCGAGTTGAACTCCGGTAAAACAAAACGAAGCGCCTCTCATCATTCATCCGCGTATTCCTTCCTTCCGTCTGTTGGTGTTGTTTTTGTTCCTGCAGGTGTGGTCAACATTAGGAGCTGCCTAATATACAAAACAAAGACTGAAAGGAAGCCAAATCACGTACAGCTGCACCGCGCCGTCGTGGTCTGCACGTTGACCAGGCGGCTAGCCGCATATTCTACTCCGGTCCAGCCTAACTTCGTATGATGTGCTGCTTCACGATTTCGGAAGAATGAATAAATCAATCGGCCTCGAAGGAATAAGGATCCAACCGAACCAAGTGCCCATCATAACTAACTCAACTCGCCGACGAATTCTGTTGTAGTATCATTCTTTTGTTGCAACTGCCACATCATTCAAAGAATGGACCGGCTAGCTAGCTGTAGCAATGGCAGGGAGGAATGAATGAGAGTGCCCACGCGTACACAAATGCACGTCGACGACACCTCTCCATCGACTCCGAGGTGCTACCTACCAGCCCAACCCGTGATACATTGACTGAATGCCGAATGCGGTTCCGTTTTCTTTGTAGCTAACCATGGCCTGGCTAGGTTCTCGATCCAACGCACGTATACACAGCTACATGTCCACACACTCTCGGGTCCCTACGTTGGTTTCAAAAGGCAGGAGAACGTCCTTTTACCTGAACGACTTGGAGATTTGCAGTTTCAACACACATCGACCGGTCTCTCTCTCTCTCTCTGTGAAAGCTTTCACAAGAAGGAGAAGAAGATTAAATTCAGTCGGTAGAGTTGGGTACGTACGTTGCCAGGGAGCACGACAAGGAAATTGGGCAGCGTTCGCCGCCACCTTGTCTTCTTTGTGCTTATATGCCCACTAGGTACGTACGGCAGCACTTGCCAGGGCCAGCGAGCCTGTCACGTCCACCAAAGACCCCACGTAGTATAACAATCATAGTTCCCGCGGGCCTGTAGTTCAGACCCATGGGCACCGTGTGGGCATGCAGCCCGGAACCCGGGCCGACACTTTATTCACACACATGGCGGAAGACATGGATGCATGGGCGCGTCGGCTGATTGCAGCGCGAAGCGACCAAGAGCGCCCATGAGGGCATCTTGATAAAGTAGTCTTATCTTAAGTTTTGCATTTAATTTAAAGATGATAAAAAAAAGTCTACAATAGGTCATCTCTTAGCCTTATCTTAAATACTCCCTCTGTAAACTAATATAAGAGCGTTTAGATTACTATTTTAGTTATCTAAACACTCTTATATTAGTTTACAGAGGGAGTAATTAGCAATTTCTAAAAACATGGTGAGACATATTGTGCTAAGAGATCATGTCTTGTCTTCTCTTAAATAAGAGAAGACAAGCCTTTTCTTATGAGTTCTCTCTCCTCCACATCATCATTGATCCTACGTGGCACTTCTAAGATAGCACTATTGTACATGCCCTGACGCCAACTCCGACGGTACTAGAACGGAGGTCCGCTTTGTTCATATTTTGTACATTTGGGTCGAGAAAACGGACGAACGTCTCCGCCTTAGGACGTCAGACTACTGGTGTACCCAACTTGTCGCCGCATCTCAGCTTGTCTGCCTTGCACTATTTTTTTAAACAAAAACCGACCACACATTTAAAAAACATACAATAAACTTAATTAAAACTTATGACAAACTTAAAATAGTCCACAAAACTTCTGGTCACACATTTTAACTCGACCTAAAATAAAAAAAACTGAACAAGGTAGATTTTGCCACTGACGTGGCCGTCTATGATGCCGCCGTCGTCTTCAAGCACCTCCGTCCTCATCCTCGTTGTCCATGATGAGGTTGATGTAGGCGTGGCTGCCATAGGTGGGCTGGCGGCCCCTATGACGGCTGCCAGGCCGGAGGCGCCTGCACCACCATTGGTCGTGGCTAGAACAATGACCACGTGTTGGCGCCCACCCACACAGGCGGCACAGACACGTACTCCGGTGTGCACATCACCATCTCCGTCTAAGTCCAAGACAGCCCCACCAATGTCGTGAAAGGTGGATCCTCCGCGGCCTCATCCATGGACTCCTTGACCTACAACCTCGGGGTCGCAATGTCGCCTGCAGCGGAGAGGGCCATCATCTCATCGAGGCCCTCCCATTGGGTGCAGTCGTGCTCCTGGACGGAGCCCTCGAGCACCCTCCTCACTAGCTCCCCCTTCTCGGTGGACATGGGAGGTTGTGGTGGCGGGGATGGCGAGGGGGAGGGCGTTACCCTGCGCACGATCGCGCGCCCGGAGTGGGCCGACAGTGTGCGCAGCTGGCAGAGCGCGCACGTGGCGGGCTCGGAGCACAACCGAAAAAAGCGAGCGCGCCCATGGCGGGATCGTGCTCGTCCGGGAATCACGTGTACCAGAGTGGGGAGTCAGCGGAGTGCCTGGCGCCGTTGACGAGGTCCGTAGGCAGGCGGCGCTAGACGGGCGCGGCGGTGGTTGATCTCCTCAAGCCACGCGCGGCCTCTCACCCGGATCGGAGGCACGAGCACCCGATCTACTAATAGGTGCCAGTTGTTGGGTTGGTGGACGTCGCTCCACACCAGCAGCGTGCCCATCTTCCAATACCGCTGGTAGATCTCGGCCTTCACATACGACCACACGCGAGGGGGGCCGTGAAAGATGCTGAATGCGGGCGGCTGCGGGCGGAGGACGAACCAGCCTCATGGTCGTGCTTCCCCTTGCCGGGGATCCACTGCCACACCATGGCGACTGGCGAGGAGGTAGAGGAGTTGCGTCCGGAGCTAGGGTTTGCATATTAGGGTTCGAGGAGGCATGCGACTCCGTGGGTGAAAGTGTGTGGATTGACTGATCCAGGTTTTCACATCAAAAAGGACGCGCCAGGGGCGGGTGCAGCCGGAGGACGAACCAGCCTCGTGGTTGTGCTTCCCCTTGCCGGGGATCCACTGCCACAACATGGCGGCTGCGCGAGGAGGTGGAGGAGTTGCGTCCGGAGCTAGGGTTTGTTTATCAGGGTTCGAGGAGGCATTTGGCTCCGGAAGTGAAAGTGTGTGGATTGGCTGATCCGCGGTTTTCACATCAAAAAGGACGCGCCAGGGGCGGCTGCGGCCCGAAGGACAAACAAGCCTCGTGGTCGTGCTTCTCCTTGCTGGGGATTCACTTCCACACCATGGCGGCCGGCGAGGAGGTGGAGCAGCGGCGGCGGTAGCTAGGGTTTGCATGTAGGGTTCAAGGAGGCACGCGACTCTAAAAGTGGAAGTGTGTCGACTGGTCGGTCCATGGCTTTCACATTAAAAAGGGCGCGCACGGGGCAACTGAGTGGCTAACAAAGCAGGCTCACCCACGCGGGCCCTAGGGTGGATGAGGAGAGGACGCGTGCGCATCCGCTCCCTGTCCGTCGGGACGCAAACCAAAAACAAATTTGATCGAAAAATGGGTTGAGCCAGACACCAAAGGGTCATAATTTAGGGTTGCAGTCGAACATTGGGTCATCGCGTTTGTCCGTTTAAAGCAAAGCGGACACATGAGCATCATTGTAGTTGGCCTGGGTGCTGGCGTCTACGATTTCATGGCTTTCAAGTTTGAACTGTCGGTTCCCTCAAAAAAAAGTTTGAACTGTCGGCGCGATTCATGTCTTAATTCAATCTCAATCAATCAACGAATGATACTGCATCAACGGACGTGCTAGCGCGGACAGACAGTGACGTCTACTTGTTTAGTGACTCTCAGCGGGAACAGTCCAACAGCGACGACACGGTTGCATGTTGAAAATGGTACCGCTAATGCACGAGGCTAAACTAGTGTAATTATCTGAGGCTGTTCCAAGGGACGGGATCTCCTACACCTGGCGAAGCCTGCTGCATGGACTCGAGCTAGTTAAGCAAGGCTATATCTGGCGCATTGGAGACGGGTCTGAAGTTCGGATTTGGAACGACCCATGGATTCCTCGGCCGGGGTCGCGACATGTCATCACCCCTAGAGGGGACAACTTACTCGAGTATGTTACTGATCTGATATCTCCAATCACCGGGACATGGGACAAGCAACTTGTCCGTGACACGTTCTGGCCGGACGATACACGCCACATTTTACAGATACCTTTGAGGGAAGGAGTGCCTGACTTCATAGCCTGGCAGTTTGATGACAAAGGAAAGCACTCAGTGAAAAGCGCCTACAAGCTTCATGTGCACCTCGGTAAGCAGGCAAAGAATGGAGGGCAGGGTGCAAGTATTGCACAGGTGGGCAATCTGAACATATGCATGGATGAATCTTGGAAGAGACTTTGGAAACTACCATGCCCCAAGAACATTCAAATGTTCGCTTGGCGACTAAAACATGAATCGTTGGCTCTCCGTACAAGTGTGCAAAGAAGGGGTATACCCATAGAAGACACGAAGTGCCTATTCTACAGGAGGGCTGATGAGGACGGAGCGTATCTTTTCATACGATGCAAATCAGTCAAGCTGGTATGGCGGGAGCTAGGCCTAGAGAATGTCAGAGCACAGCTAGAAGAAATAACATCTGTGCATGTTATGTTTGATTTCATGTGGGGTTTGAATGAGGAGGAACGGGTCCTGATCCTTACGGCCTGGTGGTTGTGGTGGAACAATAGGAATAAGCTCAGGGAGGGGGAGCTGCCAGCAGGAACCAGCGATATTGCGAGACGTGCACGGGCTATGGTTTTCGACTATGCTGAAGCCTTCAAGCCACCAGATCAAAAACACGGCGCCAAGGATATTTGGATGCCGCCGGGGGAGGACATGATCAAAATAAACCTTGATGGGGCCTTTACACCTGGCGAATCCTTCATTGGGTGGGGTGGGGTTGCACGAGATGGATCAGGCCACATTGTAAGTGCTCGAGCAGGCCGCCAAGATCACGTTCAAGATGCGTTTGGGGCTGAAGTTTATGCTATGTCACAGGCTGTTACGCTTGCTGCGGATCTGGGATTAACCCGGATGTTCTTCGAGACTGACTCCCAGCTTCTGGTTGATGCCCTTGATCTCGGCAAGGTGGACTCATCGGCATACGCCACAGTGATCGAGGACTCGAAAATGCAACTCAAGCTATGGTTCTCCCAACATAAAATCATGTATTGTGGGCGTAGGGCGAATTTCGTAGCGCATGAGCTAGCTAAGATCGGTCATATGTATCCTCCCAACCAGTTTGTGGAATGGGATTCTGATGTACCTGCCCACGTGGCATCTTGTGCCGTGGGCGATATGGCCCAGCACCGTTAAGTAATACTCTCTTCGTAAATTAATATAAGAGCGTTTAGATTACTAATTTAGTGATCCAAACACTTTTATATTAGTTTACAGAGGGAGTACAAGCTTTGCTTGATTTCAAAAAAAATAAACTAGTGTAATTATCTGAGAGAAAACGACAGGTTTGCCTGCACTGCTAGCGCAAACTCGACGAGATCCCTCGTGATCAACTCAGCTGGTCCACGCGGCGGGGAGATGGTCCATGGTACTACGAATCCCACGTCGCCTTCGATCCCTTTCAATGTAATTATTGACACACGCCACCAACAAATTGACCGCTCAGGGCGCGTGTTCAATCGACTAATCAACCAGTCATAGAGGCTAATCAGCTCCCTTTTTACGCAAACGCTCATATACATGCGCATACATTTATTCCTATGAACGTACACACGCACTCCCTACCCTTATAAGCACCTTCAAAAAACTGAGCTGACATATCATCTTGAAATTTATGAAGTCACCGTAGGCACCTCGTCGTCAACGAGAACGTCTCCTCTCACAGAATGCGCATCGCCAGAAATTCTGAAATAAATCCAGGAATAAATGCGAGCACCAGGGTTTAAACCCTGGTGGGCCGAGGATACCACAGTTTGTCGAAAAACAGTCAGACACAAGCACTCATACATACGTGCATACACTCACCACTATGAACGCATACACGCACAGCCTATCCCTATGAGCACCTTCGAGAGGCGAAAATCCTGAAATAAATTCAGAAATAATGCGAGCATCAAGACTTGAACCCTGATGAACTGGGGATATCACTGTCCCTCTAACCATCCAACCAATGGTTGATTCGCCACAAGCATGTATTCTACTATAACTAATCTGCCGGCTCTGCTCTCTTTTTCAGTTTTACAAACCACTAACTTAATTGGACATGGGAAGTACAGGAGATATACTACTACTAATAATAGCGCCACAATGGTATCATTCTTCACTTAACCGCACTTAGCGTGTGTGTGATGGGACAGCTAACCATCATTTGACGCTAATTTAATCCACGACCCATGAGAAAAACATAAGATTGTTTATACGCAAGGCGTCTTGCGGACATTCTCCCACGTCGTCCCATTCATACACAGTTATGATGGTTGCCCAAACAATTATTTCTTTTTCCGAAGAATTCAGAGAGCTTTATTATGGGAAAGCATTCGCTGGACAATCAGCCAACAGGCTGCTAACCAGGAAGCTAGGGATAGAGTCTAGCCAACTTTCAGTCATAGTAAGCGTACATGCACGCTTAGCACACAAGTGTGCTGGACTGTTAGCGGCTCTAAGTACATGAGCTGTATGAAAAGACAAAAAGCCAGCAGAGAGCTCTCTAATTTCTAACAAGATTGGAGCTACGACCGAGCGATCGATGTAGCTAGAGTTCCAGAGGTTAACTGCCTCAAGACAGTCGGATTCCAGTCGCACGTGCGTGTAGCCTCGAAGCTTCGCGAAGATGACGTCCTCTCGCAAGGACAACACTTCAGCAATGAATGGATCTGTGACCCCTACATGGGGTTTGCACCATGCGCCCAGGAATGCCGAGGAAGAGCGGGCTACTCCCCCCAAGCCGGTGTTGCCAGCATCGCGGTGAATCGCCGCGTCTGTGTTGATCTTGATACATTCATCTTCAGGGGGTCGCCAGCCATGGCCCGGCAGTGGTATGAAGCTCTGCCGAGGGATGTCTAGTAGTGCCAGGTCTTCGCGAATGCGTCTAACCGAGGCCGCTGGATCAATGATCTCCTGGTCGTGTGTTCTCCTATTGTGAGACATCCAAATAGCCCACATGACGGTGATAATTGTTGCACGATCCTTCTTTGAGAATTGGTTGTCACAAAGAATGTCACGTGCCCAGGTGCTAGGATGGAGACGTGGCAGGTTAACCTCGAAAAGCAAGCTCGCCTCCTCCCAGAAACGCTTTGCATGAGAGCAATGAACAAGCGCATGCATTAAGTCCTCGTCCATGGCAAGGCACAACTTGCACAAACTTGTGTCTTTGATGTGGCGGTGTCGTAGGGTAGATTCGTCCGGAATGATCCCTCTGATTACCCTTCACCAGAACACTCTGACTTTTGGTACCACTTTGAGTTTTCAAAGGCGACTCCACATCTGTTCTTCGTCCAATGATGGTCCCGCTATCTGCCCTTCTTCTAGAGCTAAACGCTCGTTCTGATTCACTAGAGCTCGGTACACAGTGATGGTAGTGCAGCAAAGACTACCCTATAAGTATGCCACTTTACAGTTCGCCACTTTACAGTTCTTTTTTTCTTTTGCGGGTTCTGCATATACTAAATAAAAAGTCCATCTTCTCGTGTCACAGAGACACAAACAATGGTGGTCCTCATCTTACCAGCATATTTTGGACGCGTTCCTATGGATCCTTCACGCCATATACATTGCCATCGTCACTTTGATCGAACCGGACGAGCGTGACGTGATGTGTACAAGTCGCACATACACATTGCGCACCTAATTCCCTGGTAAATCATCATCAGTCGACAAACGATGGTAAAAAAAAAGATAACTTGACTAAATTCTTGGACGAGAGAGCGTGCGTGTTAGAAATGTGGCATGCAAGTCTGGCATTGTTAGGCTGCTCTGCTCCCAAATTTGTTTGAGTTTTGTTTCCTCCGGTTTGGGTTTGGCAGGAAAAGTCAGAACATGTCGACGCCGACGGATCACGGCCTCTTTTGGCTGGCCGACGGACAAGCTGGCCCGTCAACCAGGGCGGTGAAACCAATCACACCACTGCCTTGGCCGACGGCAGAAAGCAGTCCGACGGGCGCGGTACTGCGACGAGAAGTACGTCCGTCGCGCCGTCGCCATAAATAGGATGGCTACCGGCGATGCCGAAGCTGGACCAAGACAAATTCTTGCAGCCGTACGTTCTCTGCTGGAATGGATGTTGCAACAACCACTGTAGCTGTATCCACCCATCTCCATCCACGTTTAAGCCACGCACGGACGCATCGGCCGATCGATCGTCTCGTCGCATCATCGAGCGTTAGCAGTGCCGTGTTGGTACGCCATGATGGGCTGATGATCATGTCCGTCCTGGCTATGTGTACGTACCTATCCACGCCGATCTCATCTGACCCGCCTCTGTGTCCATCCATCCGGCTCGGCTAGAAATTTGTTAAAATAAGCTAGAAATTTGTTTGAGTGGCAAGGGGTCAAACTCGCTACCATTTCATTTAGGAAGGGGCAGTTCGGCTTGAACAGCCACTACGCCAGCACCAGGTACATGGTAATATTTGAAGTTAAACCCCTATCTATATCGACTTCAAAAAATTTGAATTCAAAATTTAATTTCAAATTTCATGCGAATTTTTTCTGGTATTTCACGGTTATCATGGTAACCGCGAATTCCGGTGCCCCTCGAGAAAAAATATACACTTGGGATCCAAAACCTTGGTTTGGAGTCACCGAGCTTTTTTAACTGGGGAGTACGACTATTTTACCCGAAAATTTTCTTTAGCATCCAAAGCTAAAAATTGTTGTTCAAACTTTCAAGGTCAGCTTGTGACGATAAAGCTTGCAAGGCCTGGGATCGGGGGCGATCGAGCCTTCCTGTCTGCCATGGCCGATTCTGGGGCTTCCTTGTTCTACTGTTACGGTTGCCGTAACCAAAGCACGCATGGTTCGGATCCTGCGTCCTGCTCCCCGGATTCCCCGCCCGAAGCCCGTACCCACACTTTACCCACACACATGGCGTGTGACAACTGACAAGGATCCATGGAGCTTTGGCTGATTGAAGTGTGCCGGTGTGTGTCAGCCAATTACGCCATGTGCGTGCTAGCACAGCAGTCAGGTCAGGGATCTACTTTCTGTCAATTTTTGCTGCTAATTATTGGTATTATTATATCTCAAGTTGATCTATCACACTCGGCAGATTCCAGGCCACCATCCTTGACTTGTTTCCTCCCTATGACACCTCGTCACTCCGGTGACCCAGTCACGTGCCTATTTGCGTCCTACTTGCACATAACAATTGGAATATGCAAAAACAACCTTTTTAATAAAATGAATATGCATAAAGGCATCTCCAATGCTGATATGTAAATTGACTCCCGCATCCGTCCGCCAATAAGGGGATGCAGGAGCTGGCCATCAAACGATGTTTTGTATATATCCACTACTAAATGACAATTCAAAATTCAAATAAACTCCGATCCATAGCGCTCGCGGGATCACACCAGCGCCGGATCAAATGTCCGATCATCACATCCAAAAGAGGCAAGTACGCCTAGATTTTACACGGCGGCTGAAAAAAAATCAGTCTAGCAGTCCATGCAAAAAATCAGATCTTCTGCTCTGCCGGATCGGCAATCCGAGATTCCACACCCAAGGTGCCACCGCCAGCACGCCATCCGCCAGCGGCCCGCTTCTCGTGGTTAAATTGTTCTGGCCTCTCATTACAGCAATAACATCCAATGCTTCTAATGGCTAGCAGGATGAGTTGAGAAGATCAAGGTCGCAATTTCGAGTTCGCTCTTTTGGTATTTTTAATTCGCGTGTTATTTCAAAAAAGAAAAAAAAAATCACTTCACATATGGCCCGGCCCAGTCGCGACCACAGTCAACGATTCTGGAATCCAACCTGCCACGTCAACAATCTTGTTTAGGAAGGCTCTGAAGGTTCAAAGTAGACCGGGATCAATAATTTTGGTGTGCTGATTTCCGGGATTCATAATTCAAGGTTCGATATAGCTTTCCTCTACAAGTTTAAGGTTTGTTCTGTAGCTTTTCCACTTCAAAATATTAAACACAGGGTGTATAGAAAAAATGTTTTTGATGTATATTATAATGTAAAATATGTAATGAAAAAAGTTGACATGTGCTGAACAAAAACCCCGATGAAAGTCGACAAACAAACAAAAAGAACAATGGAATCGATGAAAACTAAGAAATTAAAATGAAGAAAGAAACAAAAACACTAAAAGAAAAAAAGAAAAGAAACGAAATAGAGAAGAAAAAAACAGAGAAACGCATTTTCAACACAATGGTGCGATTTCAGAAGAATGAATAAATCAATCGGCCTCCAAGAGGGAAGGAAAATAAGGATCCAACCGAACCGACTGCCCATCATCATACCTCAACTCGCCGATGAATTCTGTTGTCTCGTCACTCTTTTGTTGGAACTGCGTCATCAAAGAATGGACCGGCTAGCTAGCTACTATAGCAGGGAGGAATGGGTGAGAGTGTCCACGTACGCGCACACACGGCCGCTGCGTGGACGCACTTGGGCGACAGCTCGGTCGACTCTGAGGTGCTAGCTACCAGCCCGACCCGTGACACGTGGATCAGCATCCACACATTGACTGGTTGATTGTGTGCCGAATGTGGTTCGTTTTATTTGTAGTTGCAGGAGTACTTGGCCTAGCTAACCATAGCTAGCTAGGTTATGGATCCAACGCACGTATTATCACCGGTACACGTCCTCACCCTCGCGAGTCTCAAGTTGGTTTATTATGTGAACGACTTGGAGATTTGCAGTTTCAATAGTAAGTGCATCCTTGTGTGTGTGTGTGTGTGTGAACGCTTTCACGAGAAGAAGAATAAAAATCAGTCGGTCGTGGTAGAAGGCCGGGTAGCCGGGGAGCACGACAAGGAAATTGGGCAGCGTCCGGCGCCACCTTGTCTTGTGCTTATATGTCCACTAGGTACGGCGAGCCTGTCACGTCCACCAAAGACCCCACGTAACAATCAAGTATGGCAAAAGAGAAAAAAAAACACTAGGCTGTACAGCGTATTTACGAAAAAGGGTTTTCCTCCGATGTACAGCGTATTTCCCGTGAACTCCACATGCTTCTCGCGGGCTCTGCCCCATGGATAACCGGAGTCCGCGGGGATCGACACTCTGTTCACACACATGACGGGCGACATGGGAGCTTCCGGCTGATTCAAGCCAAGCCAGGAAGTGTCTACGATTTCATGGCTTTTAAGTTTGAACTGTCGGCGCGACGCGATCCATGTTTCAACCCTCGAAAGGATCCCTCGCGATCAACTGTCCACGCGGCAGGGGAGATGGTCCATGCTACTCCCACATTGCCTTCGATCATGTAAATATTAACCACTCATGACTACCGACGACAAGGACTAATCTATAGGCTGGATTAACATGTGATGTAAATCAAAGGCCTATGTAAGGCACTGGCCTATGACTCAAAGCATATATAACCAGAGCCCTCAAATCCATCCCCGGACGGCCTGTCCGACCACTATCCAGACACAAAATTGCAAACCAACCTGGCCTATGCAAGCCATCCTTGACGCATCCATGATTGCTGACTCGCCGCAGCTCCAAATGCATCGGGCAATGCCGGCTCCGGGCATGCCCACACGCTAATTGAGGGGACGCCCGACCAAGGCTCGGTACATTCTTTGCCCCCCATTCGCACTTGCATTCGTAGATTCCTTTGTCGCCACGTACCATGGGTTCAAACTTGTAAGATGATAGTTAAGTTGCGATGCAGATTCTAGAAAAAAGATGTAGCAGGATATGATAAATGATGATCAAGAATCTTTGCAATTTACCAACGCCTCAGTGTTTGAAGTTTTTTTTTCGAAATAACCACATATGTTTCATAAATTAGACAAACCGATTACAAAGAGTATACATGTGGTCATCATAAGAGACATACATAGATATCTTGCAATATTGCACGAAAGACTTCGCGGGAAGTAAAATTGCAATTTCACTCTGGCAGAATCTTGTGCCATGCCGAAACATCGCCAACTATCGTCCTCCTCCGCCGCCGAAGCAACGTTGAGAAAGAGGGGAACTGCCATCATACCCAGATCTGGAGGAGCACCTTCGCATACCAGGATGCTTTTCGAGCCGATGAACCGGACCGCCGCAAGCGACGAGACCGAGACTTCGTGGTGCGTCCCCGACGAAGCCACCTGCAAGAAGACGGAGCCATCTGCTCCCCGACGCCACCCATTAGAACGACACCGAGATGGGGGATGGGCAGAAGCAGATTATTTTGACGCGGTGCTGTCCCCGCCATTGATGCAGCACCTCTGAAAACAAACTAAGCCTATCATAATGCACAAACCGTAGAGAAACTGCTGGGGTCCCCGTCCGTTGCCGCCGGAGCTGCAAACAGAGAGGACGAGGACCCCTAGCGTCGCTGGTGGCGAGGAAGGCAAAAAGTCGCCTCCCTGATCACCTTTGGAGAGTAGTTCCAGTAGCGAAAGCTGTTCCGGTGGGAAGAGGCGTCCTCAGTGTTTGAAGTTGAGCAAACATCACACACTAAAAAGAAGAAAGTTGGTGTGAAAGTAGTGAAGCCAAGAGGTCCGACATTTACACAATTTGAAGATATTTTGTTGCACGATAAGTTGGCGTGATACTAGCATGGATCTGATTTGTGAAAATAAACCAAAAAGGCGAGAAATATTGAGAAAAATTCACAAACTTTACGATGAGCAAAAACACTATGTGAAGCCACAACCAATCTCCACCAACCGTGTCACGTGCTCTTTCCAACATAGATGGTCACTCATCCAAGAGGTCCTGAGAAAATTTGTTGGTTATCTCAAACAAGTTGTTGGCTGGAACCAAAGCGTCATTGGAGTTCAAACCCATGCCACTTTGGTGGTGGCTTTGTACCATCAAGTGGAGAAGAAAGCATTCACCTTTTTTCATTGTTGGATGAAATTAAATGGGAAACCCAAGTGGCAACCGTCCTCAAGGAGATTGAAAACGACACGAAGAAGATGAAGACAAACTATGGTTCTAGCTCCGCTCAATCAATTGGATTGGACAAGGTGGAAGAGGAAAATGGTGGGGCGGACATGCGAGCAACCATACCGAAGAGAACCCTGAAGATGATGGGGAACAAGTGGGAGAAGGAGAGGGTGACGCGTGAAGGCGCAGCAAGTTTGTGCGCCACTTGTATGGACATTTTTTCCGCCGATGAGGTGAAGAAGGAGGAAATGTACAAGATGTTCATCGATGTGCAAAGGGAGAAGATAGAGTTCGACTGGGAAAGGTTGACCCTAGAGAAGGACAAAACAGAATTGGAGAGGCAAGAGAAGGTTGCAAAATGGGAGCTTTAACAAACGGTGACAATGCAAAGGCTTGAGTTCAAGAGAGAGAAGTTGAGACTTGCGAGAGAGACGGAAGAGTCAAGGATCATGTTGCAGGACATCAACCTTTTGGATGATGAAGGGAAGAAATGGTTGGTCCGCATGTAGAGGATCAATGACCGCGACAACTGAAATCATTGATTCATTCGTGTATCACCTATCTATGTATGGATCGTTGAATTTTATTTTGGCATGTAATGAATATATCCGTGCGACACTATATTAATATCGTTGAATTTATGATAAATTTGCATTGTATGATCGATGTGCATGGATTTGCATGTATTTGGTATTGAGATATGAGGAGTGTGGTTGTGGAGGGGGCAAGTAGGGACTTGTTCGGCACTGGCCGCGAATGCGTCCGGGCTTGTCCGCAGATGTATAAGGGCTCATATTTGCTAATTGTGATTTTAGATACTCGTTACCGGAAGTGGGGAAACTCTACATGGAAAATTCTCCATTCTCGGAGTCGGTTATTCGTCGCGGACTATAATACTACTGTCGTTGTTGGTCATGAATGGTGAGTTATCATGAATAAAGTCTTGCTCGACAAGTGCCATGAACAAGAAACCAGAACCGCCAAGAGAGTCGATGATCCAAGAACCTTCGGGTGGAGGTACTCTCTCAGAATATGGTCAGACATCATGGGTTGGCTTGATGCGCCGGAGTTGGACATTGCGAGTTGGGGAGGTATTCGCACTGTTCATGCTTGGTGGGCACCGACAGTTCTTGGGCTTGGTCACAGGAAAAAGACGATCTCATCGTTTCTCATGCTTGTCACCTAGGAGGTGTGGAACGGAAGGGATGTAAGACTTTTCTGCACCAAATCGACAATGGCAACTATCTTGATAGACAACATCAAAACGAAAGCTTGGAATTGGGTTCTCGCGGGGGAGAAACATTGGAGTCCTTTGTTGCCGCGAGAGTAGGCTTTTTTTTCATTTATTAAGGTGTAATTGACCTCGTCAAACTAAGTTTGTTCTCCCCTCTTTTTTTAATGAGATGAGTCAAAGTTTCTATCTGTTCCGATCAATGCTTCACAGCATATGCATTGCCATCATCGCTTTCATCGAGTCGGACGATCGTGACGTGATGTCCTAATCGCACATACACATCGCCCGCCTTGAATTCCCTGTAAAAAAAACTAAAAATCAGTCGACATACGATCTTATATATTCCCTGACCACGACGTAAACAATTACGTGCACGCACGGAGTAACATAATACTGTAACAAACTGTTCTAGTGCATGCTAAGACTTGCACCGTCCGAAGAAAGAAGCAACTTGGTTCCAAAATGCAATCCAAAGGTGCCGTCAAGGACGATTTGACTAATTTCTTGTACGCATGACCGAGCATGCATGTGAGAAATGTGACGTGCAAGTCTCGCATTGTTAGGCTGCTCCTAGTTAAATTTGTTTGAATATTCTCCCTCCGGTTTGGCTTGGCAGACGAGTCAAAACATCTGGACGCAGACATGCTTGCCCGTCAACCAGTGCAACGAGTACGGTGAAACCAATCACATTCGAACCATTAATTGCGTCGACGGTAGAAGGCAGTCCACCGGCGACGTGGCGACGACGAGAAGTACGTCGCGCCGGAACAAGGCCGGACGCCGCCATTAACAGTGGCTACTGCACCGGCGACGTGATGCGGAAGTGCGACCAAGACAGACAATATTCTTTCGGCCATTTTCTGCTGGGATGGATGTCGCAACAACCGCTACCTGTATATCCACCGATCTCCATCCGCATATACATACGCCACACACGGACGGAAGGATCGTCTCATTGCCTCATCGTTCGTTAGCAGTACACACCCACACCGATCTCATCTTATTCGCCTCCATCCGTCCTTCCGGCAGCGACCTGCCGCTCTACCTCTACCTCTACCTACGTGCGTGGATGGCTACTCATGGCCGCTCTAGCTATATGTTTGGATGCATGCAGTATTCATTGCGGTTGCCGGTTCTTGGTGCAGATTGTTGGCAATGAATTTTTCGGCAAGTTGTTGGAAACATCTGCATGAGTCGATGCGGACGCAAGGCAAGGGGTGCTCCCTCCTCTTGTATCGAGCGACCGCGGGGACGACGGAGTGAGGCTGGTTGGCAAGCTTTCCGTTTCAAAGCCGCTAATTCAGCCCCAGAGCGAGGCCTAATTGAGGCAGAATGATGGTAGTACCCACAATTTCCCTGGAACTGATATCTCAACAGACCCTCAATTGAGGCAGAATGATGGTAGTACCCGCAATTTCCCTGGAACTCATATCTTTGCCGCCGTAATGAAAGAAAGAAGCCGGCGGGTTGATGGCGAGCGCGAAGAAAGACCAATTTTAATGAACGGAGAAGCCGCAACAAAATTCATTGTCTTTGTACCACAGCAGCTGCAAGCAAGCATTTGCACTAGTCATTTGTACCACGGCAACAAAATTCATTGCCTTTGTACCACAGTACTCTTGCAGTGGCAGTCATTGATGATGCTACTCCTAGAGTAATCACTGTCCGAAATGTTGCGTAAACTGTACTGAAGGCGGAGTTTAAGACGCAAACATGGCCCCTGTCCATGGCTCTGGCCCTGCGTCGAAATCGGCGATCCAACGGAGCGGAGCGCGAAGCCTGGCAGTTTGTCTGAGCCCCTCCTCGTTTGGCCCGGAGCAACATCTATCATAGAATATATTGTTCAAACTTCCAAGCCGCGTAGCTTTCAGAAGAAAAGGAAAAGAAACAAAAAATAAATAAATAACGGTGCGTGTAACAATAAGTTGGCGCACGGCGGAAGAAATCGGGCGGAGTTTGGCTTTGGAGGGTCACGGTTTTACAGCACTTGTCCGATGCAAGCGAGTGATCGGCTCAAGGCGATCGAGCATCGTGTCACGGCGATTTCGGGGCGTAGAACGAGAAGAATAGGCTGTGCAATCGCAATGTATTGATCGGTGCATCAGTCATGTATATATAAATACAGAGAAGGGTCACAATCTCGACTATACAGATGAACTAGAAGATGGGTCCAATACACAATATACTGAGGCCGTGTTTGGTTCAGCTGTGGATTTCTAAAAGCAGCTGTGAAAAATCTGTTGTGGAAAAATAGCTGTGGAAAATCTGATGTGAAAAAGATGTAGGTTATTTGGCAAACCAGTTGATTCAGCTTTTTCAGATTTGGCCCCGCAGCGGAATCAGATTTTGGAAAGTATGTCCTGGGCTGCCACCGCTTTTGGTTCAGATTTTAACAGCGGATTTCTAGAATCGGATTCTGTTGGGTTCGTCCTTTGGTTCAGATTCTGCTGCGCGGCAGTGGAATCCGTCGATAAAAACTGAACCAAACAGGGCCTCGAACTCGGGGATTCCACGAGTAATGCTACACATACATAAGTTTACATGGGTTTTTATAAACAGATGGGTTGTGATTGGAGGTTAAGGGGAAGGAGGGGTCCTTATACTAGTGTCATGCATATGATACTAGTCTAAGTTATTACCTTTATAGCGTAAAGTAATATACTAGTAGTGTCATATGTAGATTTATGTAATGGCTTGCAGACTTATCTTATATTGGGAAGCGCTATGTTACAGTAATATATTGTCTTACCACTTCTTATTAACTACTCCCTCCGTCTCAAAATATAAGAACATTTTTAACACTAGCATAGTGTCAAAAATGTTCTTATACTCTGGGACAGAGGAAGTACATGTCACGTAAGCAAAGAAAATTTTAAAATATGCTATTTTACTAATTAAGCTACTCTCATTATGACTAGCCTTGGAAAAAATCTTAATCAATATGTAAATGCGAGTAACTCTTTGTAAGTGTAGCATTATTGAGGATTCCATTTTCGTATGTTATACGTTTGCCGTAAAAGCCCGTAACCAAACACACATGGTTCGGATCCTGGGTCGTGCTCCCGGCCGCCCGGAACCCGTACCGACACTTTTTACTCGCACACACATGGCCGGCGTGTGACAAGGAAACATGGAGCTTTGGCTGATTGAAGTGTGTGTCAGTGAATTGCGCCATGTGCGTGCTACCACCGCAGCCAGGTCAGGGATCAACTTTCTGTCAAACTTTGCCAGCCAACTATTACCATTATTATATCTCACTTCATCCATCACACTCGGCAGATTCCAGGCCACCTCCTGCTAGCTGCACTTGTTTCCTCCCCTGCCACCTCGTGAGGTCAACTTCATCGCCCAACCCTATTTTATCCGGCCCTGTTTAATTGAGGCTTCGATTTATTTCGAGCGTAAACATACGCCGGGTTTGAATCACGACGGACACTTAACGGGCGCATTGCTTGTCCGCGTCAGGCCCGCGTTGCAGGCGACCACCTATCTCTCACCCATCCACATTAATGCGCACGCGCAGACGGCCCCGCTTGTCATCTGCCCAGACAAACAGGCGCGATCCTTCTTAAATGGAAAAGCCGTGGATCGGTTGTCGTCCACACTTCCACTTCACCCCGCGGCTTCTTCGAAACTCGACAGCACCAAACCCTAGCCTTAAATTCGCCGGCCGGCCGCCTCGCAGCCATAGGCTTATGGAACCACGGCCACAAGGGAAAGCACGACCGCGAGGCCGGCTCCTTCTCGGGACGCCGTTGCGGCTCCGTGAAAGAGGAGAGCGCTTCACCGGAGCGGGACGCGTCGCCACGGGAGGAGGTGGTGCAGGAACCTGCCACGTTCCAGCCCGCCCGGCGCACCGCGGACTGCTGGCCCGCCTCTGGACGCCGTCGGAGTACGTCGACCTCGTCAGCGACAACGACGACACCGGCGGCCACTAAAGACGGCCACGGCCACGGCATCGACGGGCGCGGTAGGAGCGCGCGGGTGGTGTTTTTTATTTTGTTTTTATGTTAATTATAGCACTGGGGTTAAGTGAACCGTGAAATTGAGTCGTTTTGTGGCCGTGACCCATAACTTATGTTTTAAGTTTTTTTAACTACGTTTATCTACTTTTTATCACATCCAATACGGACATGATTTGGATGCGTCCACGTGTAGGACGCACCCATGACCCAACGGACAGAAATGGACATGGACGAATTCATTGCGGCCTCAAAGAAACAAAATCCAGTCAAACCGGACGTTCTTTTGGGGTTGTGCGGTGGAGTTGGCCTCACTCTGTTGAGTGATCCCGTCACGTGCCTCTCGATTCCTAATTGAAACATTTTTTTTGTTAATGAATATCTAAACCAACTCGGACAGTGCATATCAGTTTTTTTTAGTGTTGCGGCCAGGATTACTTTGTCACCACCACCAGTCACTGTTACTGTACATGCTAGTCCAGTATGCGGGCTGGATCACGCGCCACATGGGCACGATGCGTGCCGAGATGTTGAGCGGCTTGGAATTGTCGGGGCGATCGGCCGGTCCACGGCTACATCCTAGTACTCCATGCATTCAAGTACATACGTAGTACATTCATTGATCCTCCATCGATCACTCACTCAATCATCGACCGATACTGCATCGTCAATGGACCTTCTAGCGCACACAGACGGCGACGTCTACTACTACTACTACTTCAGGTTGCAGTCCAACAGCGGCGGTACGATTGCACGATGAAAATGGAACTGCTAATGCACGAGCTAGCAAATTGAGCCGTGCTCAGACGGTTAGGTAATTAGCGCTAGCATTTTTTTCAAGTTACTATTTCATTTCTTTCGACGATGCAAATGATACTGCCAATGCACGAGCCTAACTATTGTATAGTAATACTAATCGGTGAGTAGGATTAGCAATTGGTGCATATCAATGGCTCATATACGATGCCATTATCTCCAGTTAACCCTAGTACATAGCGTATGCGATGGGGCAACCAACCATCATCTAAATCAAAATTATTCCGCGATCTTTGCGCAAAACTGTTTGTTTATGCGCAAGGTGCCTTGACGGGGAGGAGATGCTCTGGGCCGGAACGTGCACACGGCGTCCCAAGCACACACACACACTGATGGTCCTGCACACTTCTCCAAACAGAAACAAAAAAAGAATAAGTCATGATGCAGATTTGTCGGCACGGACTTGTGATGCTTCCGAGGTAACATTAGTTTTTCTTTTTTGGAATTCAGGTAACATTAGCTTTACTTATCTGCCTTTTGTTACCTGTAAAAAAGATTAGTACTAACATGCTCCAGTCTTTGTAGAGTAAAATACGCCTACATTTTCTGGTTACAAAAATAATACTTTCCCCGCAAAAAAATGAAAAAGGAAACAGTACCCCAGATATTCGTCTCTGGTCTGCCCTTTTCACTCCCGGGGAGAAAAAAATATATTTTAGCCAAGCTTGGCCTGGCGTCGTCTCTGGTAGACGCCCCAGTTGACCACGGAAAGAGAGGACGTGCTGTCGTGTCACTAGCGCGTGTAGACGCGGCAACGGATGCCATGACGTTTTTTTTTTCAGCTTGTGCCGATTTCATGTGAGCTTCCCGTATCATATTCTATCCTTGCACCTACCAACTGACAATTTGACATATGACCCCGCCAAAAAGAAAACTAATACGATATATGAATGTGAACTTCCATATGATTTATTATTGGAGAAGAAACAGAAATCCTGCTGCTGAAAAATTAAGCAATATGATTAATTCCCGAATATATATTATGACAAATGCAACACATTACTAGATGAATTGAACCACAAGTAAAACAACATCATGTAAGTAACAACCATGATAAAATACCACTCCCTCCATCCTGTAATATAAGATTTTTTTGCAAGTTGTTTTAGCTTGCAAAACGATCTTATATTATAGGAGAAGAGAGATATATCATCCGTCAGTACGTATTGATCGTTTGTAGATGAAGTCGTCGTGACTGGTGGTGCTGAGACGATGTTGTTGACAATGACACTAGCAAAGATCGATCAAGGCAGACAAATAGCGGAAACATCGGTGTGAGGAGGAAGGTGACCCATGGTGAAGAACGCAAGCAATCGCTCGAAGCGCTTCTCAAAAACTTATCTCGCCCTCTTTTGATGCTAGCTCTCAACAACGAGAAGTTTTGGAGACCCGCTCTCCTATTCGTCGGCGCACGCACGCGCTCGGGTGGAGTAGGGTACGAGGACAGCACAACGGCGAGAAAAACACAAAAGCCCTAGTTCCATTTGATTTGGTGGTGAATGATAGGTCATATATATATAGGAGAACCGAATGGTTTCGTGTCGTGATCACGATGTAAATCGACTAACTTTCCAGCTAAAAAACTTGCCGCCCAAGAAACCAAAAAATAAACACTGAAAGGAAACCGTGCGGCTTGTAAGGTCACAGTCCAAATTTCTACGGACCATTCACGCACATATAACACGACCGTGCCGTTCTTCTCAACGAGATGGTGGGTGGGGGATCCCCGATTGCTGTGACGAGTGGCGGAGGTCAAGGCCGGGGCGGCGTCCCCGGATCTCATCATGGCGGGAGCGGCGGCCGTTGTGGTCGCAGGAGCGGAGCTCGGTCAGGCCTAGAGGGCCATGATCTACTGTTTGTGACGCTCATCGGTAAGCACGGTGTATCTCGTCGATAGGCAGAACCCCTTTGTCTTGTCCGTCAGCACTCGAATGCAATACAAATGCAAAATGCTCATGTACACAAACATAAACTCAACTTTATGAACAAACACATACAGCCTATCCCGAGGAGCGCCTTTGAGATTCGTAGTCAGTACAAAGGTCTTAGAATGCCAAAGTCACCGAGTGCACATTCATAGTCGACGGGACGTCTTCTCTAAACGGATGAAGATCGCCCATCGGTGACAAGTTTAGAACTTGAACCTGCCTGGCGGGTTTCATCAAGGAAGTTAACCGTCCCAGGTAGGAGTACGTTGAATACACGTTGTCGTCACACTTCCACGTAGGGCCCCGCGGCTTAATTAGTCCCCCTGTACCCCCTGGCCGCGACGTAAACCGAACAATCACGTACCACGCGGAGCAACAAAACCGCCAGCGCATACGCTTGGCACGAAGAATTGACTTGCGTCCAAAATCAAAATGTTCCATCATCTATAGACATGCAAGAGAAAATCGATAAAATTTGTTGGGACGGCCGAACATTCGAGAAATGTGGCGTGCAAGTCGGGCATTGTTGGGCTGCTCCAAACTACGTACTGGTTTCTACAGTTCCATGTCTGAATTCTCTCCCTCCAGTTCGGCAGCCAAACTGATGACCGTCCTTGTGCGGCCGACAAGCCATTGCCAGTCAACAAGTGCAGTGCCGATCACACCTTCGCGCCGACTGTAGAAAAACGCGCAACGATCCGCCGCGACGTGGAGACGACGAGGGAGGCGCACGCACGTCGCGCCGGAACAAGTCGCCATTAACAGCGGCGTGGCGAATCGATGAGCGAGTTGGACCAAGACGGAATCCTTTGGGCCATTTTCTGCTGGAATGGATGTGGCAACAACCGCTCCATCGATCTCCATCCACATACAGTATACGACGTACGCCACACACGGGCGCGTCGATACGCATCGATCGCTCCATTGCAGCATCGCTGGTTACCGGTAGCACTACTAGTATTTTGGACTTTTGGACGATCTTCTTGCACGTCCTGGCTATCTGTACTGGCCACACAAACTCAGTGACTCGCAAAGAAATTTCCTTGATTCTGTTTCCGCTGCTTGTAAATCAGCCCAGGAGCCCTTGTCCGTTGGAATGAATACTTGTCACAGAAGACGCAGTATATAATTAAGAGGCAGAATGATGATGGCATTTAAGCAGCAGTGTTAGGAAGGAAGCCTGCCTCTTTGCTGCTGGAAGGAACTGACCACTTGGCCGACTGAAGGAAGGAATCATCGGCCGATGGCGACTGCTATCTGCCCGCTGAGAAACACCATTAGTAAATGCATGCATGCACGCAGAAGCCCCAGCATTACTACTAGTTCAATCCATTAGTGGTGGTACGTGTGGTCCGTAGTAGATGGAGAGCATTAACACTGCTGATCTTGGCAGCGGCAGTGATTAACACTCCCGGGTAATCAGTGACCGCATGTGTGTTGCGTAAGCCGCACTGAAGGTGGGAACAAGGCCCCCGATTCGTGCCGTGCGGTGCGATGCACGGACGGGGACCCATGCCGGTCGGGAATTTCTTTGCGGGCGGACAGGCACGCGAAGCAGGTCGCGGAAGGGGGCATCCGAGTTTGTCCTCTGAACGCCGCTCGCTCGCTCGCTCACTTTACCGGTCGTAACGCAGATCCCACGTTGGCAGTAGTAGTCTGCATCGACAGGGCAAATATTTCGTCATCCCACGTTGGCAGTCCCGTCCTTCCGTTACTTGGTCAGCCATCTCTCCACCCTTCACGGGAACACAGAACAACGCGTACTACTCGTACTCCTACTAACAGTACAGCTTGATTGAAACGGGGAGGGGAGAAAGCCACGCAGTTTTTTTATATTGATTTTCTTTGTGGCAAACAAAGCCACGAGTTACGGAGGGATTACTGGAGAAAGAAAAGCCGGCCCGCGTTGCCTTGCCTTGCCATGCCTCGCTCGCCCGTCTCTTCTTCTTCTCCTCGCTTTCGCACGCTCAGCTTGCTCCATATTTAGTGTACCACTGAATCTGCTGCTATTTAGTGTACAACTACTGCTAGCTCACGAGTTACGGTTAGTTAAGTAGTATAAGTAAACGCAACGCGTCGCTCGCCCCACACCCGGTGCCGCTGTTTGCTCCGGCGCTGCCTGTAAGCATGTGAGGTCAGCTCAGGCTCTCTCTCGCTCGCTAGCCCAGAGTTATATACGCGCCGCGCCCCTGCTCCGCTCCGCTCACCCTCCACCTCGACACCTCTCTCTCTCTCTCTCCCTCGCGAGCAGAGAGTCAGACACAGCCCAACCGAGCAAGGAGAGCAGAGCGGCGGCGGGCATGGAGGGCGGCAAGGCGGCGGCCTACGCCCACCACCACGACACCGCCAGGCTGCTCAAGGCCTTCAGCCGCACCGTCGAGCCGCGCAACTTCGGCATCGGCCTCGTCGCCGGATTCCTCCTCGTCACCTGCGCATACTTCTCCACCGCCAAGTTCGACGCCATCCACATCGCGCCCCTCGGTAAGCCAACCCCCTCCCCCTCTCCTCCCTCCGCGCATCTGCATTCGCTTCCCGCTACCTCTACCCCCCTTGTCCCCCGCGGCTCTGACGGACCAATCTCGACGTGTCTGTGTGCAGTCAGCCCCTTGGAGACCCGGATTGGCTCGCCGGCGACCGCCGCCGCCGCCGGCTCCAAGACCCAATTAGGTGCTTAACCCACCCCCCGCGCCAACATTTCGGCCGAATCTGTCTTGCCAATCGACAAGTTTGACTGACGGCCTGTCTGTTCCTCCCCTCTTCTTTTCTTCAGATTTGGGCGTGCCGGGGCAGGACGCGGCATTATCCGGGGAGGGGAGCAAGGCCGAGGTGCTGGACACGGACGGCGACGACCACACGACCACCTCCCCCTCCTCCTCTTCAGCGCAAGGTAAACAACAAAGCATTTGCTTATTACACTGTCTATGTATGCGTCAGGCGGTCCGGCCATGGCCATGGCTAGAGGCCACGAGCTGCCGCGGCCGCCGCCCGCCGCTACTTGGCTGCTTCTACCGGCTCGCACGCAACGTCCATCCAGGCAATCCGGTGACAAAGACTGGTGTATTTTTTTTAATCTCCCCGTTCCTTTTCGCTTTAGATTTGGTCCACGATGCGTCGCTGGCGGACACGAAGAAAGATGACACCTTTGCGAGGGACGGCGATGCTGCGGCCGTGGAGGCCGCCAAGGACGATGACGCCGCCGGCGCTCTTCTCCCTCCCCTGTCGGCAAACGGCACGCAAGAGGAACAAGGTCAGTGAGGATCCAATCGACCAACCACTTAGTTAGTAGATAAGATGCGGCTTCGCATAATTGTTTTGTTCTTGGGGGAAAAGGGAGTTAGTAGTTGTTGGATTTGACAAGCCGAGCTTTGCGGTGTTCGGTTGGTCAGGTGTTCTTGAGGACCAGGAGCTGCTAGTGCAGGATGCCATTGCCGCTGCTAATTCACCAAACAAGAGCTCCAGCAATGGCGGCTCACAGTCCGTGGTTCAATCCGACCCGGCGACGATTCCTGCTCCAGTCCAGCAGACTCCTACCGTTCCAGTTCCAGAGGCTCCCAAGCAGGAGGCGGCCAAGGCTCCTCCACCCCAGCAGATTCCCCTCACTCCAGAGGCTGTCAAGCAGCAGCCAGGTACTCATCTCATCTCATCTCACCTACTACTAGTAATTCTTCTTCCATTTTCATGGTAAAAAATGAACACCTCAAGCACTTGAACTTGTTCTACTAGTTTGAGCAATCAATCACTCGTCCTGCTGCGAAATGCAGACACATTTCTTTTTATCTTTTGCAGCTCCACTTCCCTGTCCCAAAGAAACAATGTCCTTGCTACACTGGTCCACTCCTCTGCTTTTACCCATTGCGTCCTCTTCTCCAGCTTTCTTTCTTGAGAGGAGAGCAATGTGGCAATGCCTCATCCCGTCCTCCTATCTGACGACGGGAAAGCCCCATTTTCTAGACCCCTCCTTTGCTTTGATCATTTCATTTCGTGGACTAGTGTAGTAGTGCTTGGTCCTACACGAACTCAATAATGTTCTTGTCTGCCAAGCTCTCGCAAGAAAAGATTTTCTTTGGCCGCTGCTTCACTTTTCCGTGCCAATCATTTTTCTGATCATTCATGGGCAACTACTAACTGAAGATCAACGTGTTTTTGGTGCGTGGAATTATTATTCAGGTTCGGAGGAGGCGGCGACGGCGCCCCGGCGGGAGTGGAAGCCGCTGTGCGACCTGACGTCGAACCGGCGCATCGACTGGTGCGAGCTGGACGGCGACGTGCGCGTCCACGGCGCCAAGGCCACGGTCACCCTGGTCGGCGCGCCGCAGGCCGAGGAGTGGCGCATCAGGCCGTACCCGCGCAAGGTCGACCCCAACGCCATGCGCCACGTCACCAACATCACCGTGCGCTCCACCACGACTCTCCCCGGCGCCGGCGAGGACGACGAGTGCGCGATCAGGCACTCGGTGCCGGCGCTGCTCTTCTCGGACCGCGGGTACACGGGCAACTACTTCCACGCCTACACCGACGTCATCCTGCCGCTCTTCCTCACGGCCAAGCAGTACGGCGGGGAGGTGCAGTTCCTCGTCTCCGACCTGCAGATGTGGTGGGTCGGCAAGTTCCTCCCCGTCTTCAAGAGCCTCTCCAACTACGACCTCGTCGACCTCGCCGCCGACAACCGCACCCGCTGCTTCCGCCACGTCCAGGTGGGGCTCACCTGCCACGCCGACTTCAGCATCGACCCGCTGCGCGCCCCCAACGGCTACTCCATGGTCGACTTCACCAAGCACATGCGCGGCGTCTACGGCCTCCCCCGCGGCCTCGCCGTGCCGGTCACCGGCGCCAGGCCGCGGCTTCTCCTAATCGCGCGCGCCAGCACGCGACGGTTCGTGAACGCCGCCGACATCGTGCGCGCGGCCCAGAAGGTGGGGTTCGAGGTGGTGGTGTCGGAGGGCACGCACGAGGTGGCGCCCTTCGCGGAGCTGGCCAACACCTGCGACGCCATGGTGGGCGTGCACGGCGCCGGGCTGACCAACATGGTGTTCCTGCCCACGGGCGGGGTGGTGATCCAGGTGGTGCCGCTGGGCGGGCTGGAGTTCGTGGCCGGCTACTTCCGCACGCCGTCCAGGGACATGGGTTTGAAGTACCTCGAGTACCGGATCGCGCCGGCGGAGAGCACGCTGACGGAGCAGTACCCGGCGGACCACCCGATATTCACGGACCCCGACGGCGTGAAGAGCAAGGGGTGGGAGTCGCTGAAGCAGGTGTACCTGGACAAGCAGGACGTCCGGCTGGACCTCAAGAGGTTCCGGCCGCTGCTCAAGAAGGCCATCGCGCACATCAGAGCAAACAAGCTCCAGTGAATCCATCCGTCAATTGGATCGCTTCTTCTTTAACAAATTTTCTTGTTCCACTAGTTATGATGATATACCAGTAGCAGTATGTATCTATATCTATATACGGCAGTGTATGTAGCAGTGTAGCAGATGAGATGACATGAGATTTGATCGGCCGACAAAGTGAAAATTGTATGATATGGCAGGCATGGCGATCAGGTGTTTGTAGATGAGATGGTCAAGAGTTGCGGAAAACTGTACTAGTACAAAGGTGTTAGATGATGGACGGTTCTTTCAGAGGCATTCAGAAGCTCTCATCCATATACATTTTGACATTAGGAGCAACAGAAATTTTTTCTTTTGGTCTCGAGGTGACACGATCCGTCTCAGGCTAGTTTCCGTTGCCGCTTCTACTACACGCTTGCGACAGGACACCACGTCTTCTTGATTGGTCAACTATGGCGTGTTCTACACAAGATGCCAAACTTGGACTGGTTTTTGTTGTCGTTGTTGTTGTTGTTTTCTTGGGAGGGAGGAAAAAAGGTCAATCGGCGACGAATCTCTCCCCCTTTATCTATCTCTGGGGTAGAGCTCTTTAATAGCAGTACGTTTTATCCAAGAGCGTGTGACTTTGGAGTATTTTACCAAGATTCTTTGTACATACAGGTAAAAATGCAGATAAGTAAAGCCTATTGTACTTTGGAGTACCTCGGAGGCATCACCGGTCCGTGCCGACAAATCTGCACATCATTCACATTTTTATTTCAGCAGCCTGCTGTGTATGCAATGTACGACGTGTGAGAGCATGGCTCGTCGGTTCCATGATGGTGGATTAAATTAGCAGAGTCAAATGATGGTTAGCCGCCCCATCACAAGCGCCCAGTACGGCTAACTGAAGAATAGTGCTTACTACTAACATTCTGCCATTATTAGTAGCATAAGTATACTCTCGTGTACGTACGTACTAGTACTTCCTCTTCCGTTTTCCCTCTCCTCCTCGACGACGTTTGGCACATGTATTTTCTTTTTTCTTGTGATTCTGATGCCTCCGTGCTGCGGACGGGTGCTTCTGACTGCACGGATGGCTCCATGATTGATTCATCAGGCTGTAGTGTTGGATCCGGAGGATCACCGACGCCGCGACGATGCCGGCCGGGGATCTCTCTCTCTCTCTCTCTCTCTCTCTCTCTCCATGTGCCCCCATGGCTCGTGACGTCGATCCAATCGGGTTTTAGACATTGGACTGCATCATGGCACGGATGATGACCGACCGAGCACACCGTCACCTCCTTCCGTCCCTCCGTGCACTGCACCGCACCGCACCGCACGGCGCGAGCCAAGGGCCGTGTTTCCACCTTGATTGCAGCTTATTACGCAACGCACATGCTGTCAGTGATTACTCTACTGACAGCACTACTCGGGGGATTAATCACTGCCGCCGCAACTATCTGCGGTGTAAAAATGCTCTGCTTCTACTGCCACAAATGATCTAGTACTGCCAATGACAAATGCGGCATTAATATCATTAGATTTATCCTGAAATATAATCTAGAGTAGATATATTTGTCGGCTATTCTCTGCAGATATTGATGTTTTTCATGCATTTTTTATCAAGCTTTTATCAAGTTTGATTTTATATAACCATGCGTATCAGTATTCCCAAGAAAAAAATACTGATACGCAAAGTAAAAAAACGAAACGGTTTTGAGAGCATCTACAACTTTTTGTTAAGGATATTAAAAGAACATCTGCAGTTAGACTTAGCAAATCCAACTCTCAGTACATCCAAGGACCAGCCCGTCAGGCTGGGCATTTGAGGCCCGTTTGAACCCGTCTGAGTCGTCTTTTTTGCCTGGTCACTAATTAGGCCGTCTGTCTGAGCGTTTGAGATGGGTTTGAGGCGTCCGGTTGTAGATGCTTTAAGTAGTACGGGATTGAACTGGATTGAGTACGTGCATGCATTAACTTGTGTTTCTCGGCGGGCAGGTAGCAGTCGCCGTCGGCCTATTCCTTCATTACTTTGGCCAAGTGGTGAGTTCCTAATCCTCATCATTCTGCCTTAACTATTGTGCGTATGTGACAAGTACTCCCTCTGTCCCATAATATAAAAACGTTTTTGACACTAGTTTAGTGTTAAAAACGTTCTTATATTATGGGACGGAGTGAGTAATTCCTAGTACTGGCCATCGTCGGAAGCAGAAAACCCTATGTCTGCATCTGATCCGTGGTGAGATACTGTAGCAACAAACCGTTTTTCCACCAAAACCTTTCGCAGATGTTTTCAGCAACTTGCCGAAAGTTTCTTTGTGAGTGTGAATGTGGTGCGTGGCTAGCTGCACCGATCGAGAACAGGCGAATGCAATCAATGAGTACTGCATGCATATCTGAAGAGCAGTACGTACGTACATTAGACGGCCACTCCACCGCTCCTGGCCGGCCCGGCTGCTAACTGCATTTTCCATACTACCATTTTTGGGATCGACAGACAGACACGGGCATACGCCTAGGTAGAGCCGGCCGGACGTTGCTGGATGTATGGACGGACGGAGATGAGAATGAGATGAGATGGGTGTGGGTAGGGCAGGTGCCTACCAAGCCAAGCCAGGGCGGGCAAGATCATCGCCCAAAATGCTATCCGTAACGAACGATGATGCAATCAGGGAAGCGATCGATGCGTCCGTCCTGGTGTGGCGTCCGTGTATGTGGATGGAGATCGACGGATCGATGTGGTGGCTGTTGCAACATCCATTCCAGCAGAAAATGGCCCAAAGAATCATGTCTTGGTCGCACTTGTGCATCAACGCCGCTGACGCTGTTAATGGCGACGTACGGCCGTCCTTGTTCCGGCGCGACGCACGCCTCCTCGCCCTCTCCACGTCGCCGTAGCCCGCCGCGCCGGTGGACTATCAATTTTTCTACTGTCGGCGCGACGGTGTGAATCGTGTGATTGGCACTGCACTGCACTGGTTGGCCGGCGCGTCGGCAAGAGAGACAGTCATCAGCTTGGCTGCCAAATTGGAGGGAGAAGATTCAAACATGAGACGCGGTGATCAACACGACATGAATTAACTCTAGTTGAGAGCGGCCCAACAACGCCCGACCCGCGTGCCACATTTTGGACGGAGACGGAAAGACATGTGTGTGTATGTGTGTGTCTCAACTCTGAACGCGCACAATTTTCCTTGTCCTGCTTCCTACTCTCTCCGTGCTATAATATAAGAGCATTTTTCTACAACACACCCTTATATTATGAGACCGATGGTAGCTGCCAACAACTCTGATCGACAGGACTGCTCGATTTTCCCCGAATCTTAATGGGTTTTTCATCCTTCTCATTTGAAGGAGGCGATAACCTTTCATGCTTTCATACACAGTTGTACTCTTATACTAACTGGAAAATATCTCAAAGAAATAGAGAGAATTCCTTATTTAACACTGGCTTAAAACTTTTTGCCCTATTTGACACTCGAAATCTTGTTCTTCCTTATCTAACACCAATTCTAAATTTGTTCCCTTTGTAACACTTCCGTCCATTTTGACTACTAACGGTGTTAAAGGGAACCTGAAAAGACGATCTTACCCCTCATGCAACTTGTGACAAAATTCAAATAGCATGACCTGCTAACAGGTCACAATTTACACTATCCTACCACAAACATTGTTCCTTAACTGAAGCATATAACAGACTAATTCAAAGAGAGTTTTGATCTAGATTTTCACAGGGAAGTAAGAAAAATCTTTATAGAGAAATAATAAGCATTTTCACAGAGAACTCATAAACATTTTCACAGATAAAAAAAATGCATGAATAACCTGCAATGTGAACAATAGTGCATCAGCATTAGAGTTAAACCAGATCAATAACAGAGTAAATGATTTTTTTCAGATCCATAGCATTTTCAGAGAAATAAAGCATCACATAACAGACTAAGCCCTTTCCTGAGAGGAGGAAGAGGAGGGCGCAGACTTGTCTTCGTGAGGCTAGCACTGGTCGGTGAAGGTCCAGCGTACGGAGCTGTCAGTGGCCGCAGCAACGGGGAAGGCATGCAGCGGATGGAGTCAGGGGATCAGGGATATGTTCACTGGCGTCGGCAGGGACTCGAGCCCGCTGCAGCCGAGACACCGCCACCTGCCGAAGTCGCGCTCTGGCCCGACCCCTCCGCAGCCCCACCGTCGCCATCGCTCACCAACGCCGGATCCGCAACAGCGCCGAGGTCGGACCCCTTCGCAGTCGCGCTCTGTCCGTCCTCCGCAGCGCCGTTCCCACCCGCAGCACTGCCGGCATCCATTACCCAGAGTCGCCGTCGCCGTCACCGCCGCCTATAGGACTAGGAAGTTCGCCGCCGCCGCTGGGGTTGGGAGAAGGGGATGAGAGGCGCGGGTCGGGAGAGAGGAGAGATGGTCGGTTCGGTCCATCTTTTTTTTTTCCTTTTTCTCATGCTTATTATTACGGGCAGGGGCAATTTCGTCCAGCTACAGAAAACTGACATCACTCCATGCATCTTTTAACGGTGTAGGCTAACAGAACTAAACGGAAGTGTTAGAAAGGGAAGAAAATTTACACTTGGGTGTTAGATAAGGAAGAAAAAAAAATTCAATGTTAAATAAGGAAACAATATTTAAAAGAGTGTTATATAAGGAAACCCAGCTAAAACGACCTTGGAAGCCAAATGGGAAAGATGAGAACGTGCGTTGGGTCAATAACCTAAATGCTATACAAATAAAACGGAACCGCATTCAATCAATTAATCAATCAATGTGTTGATCGACGTGTCAGTTTAGCCTAATGCATTAGCATTACTAGCAGTAGTACCATTTGCATCGCCGCATAGCACAACAAGTAAAACTAGAACTAGCAAGCATCATCCAAGTTTTCAGGAAGAGACGACCCTCGGGCCAAAAAAGCGACATGAACATGATGCTCGCAAGCAGTGCACCGGGGCACAGAATGAGCAAGTCAAGTTCGGGAAGAATTTCTCGCAAAAAAAAAGTTCAATGAACTCAGTGGGCCAAGTAAAAGTGGATCTTGTGCAGCGTGTGAGTAAGTGGCCTGGGGCCCAGGTGTCGACGTTGGGAAAAATATCCAGTGACACCAGCCCAGATGCTCTTGACCAATAAAAGTTACGAGAATTCTCAAAAAATGAGCCCACATGCTCCCATCGGGAATCCGCATATCGCGGGGGGTAACGAGGAAACGCGCACCGCTGGGTACAACGACGTTGTATGGACCAAACCGTTTTACGGATCGGCTGTGTTTTTCTATCACTGATTTTGGGAATTGCTTCTGTTTTTATTTCTATATTTATTTTTAAAATTCATGACATTTTTGAATTCACGTATTTTTATTTTTGAATATATTTTTAAAATTTGGAACATTTTTAAATTCCAGTTTTGTTTTGAATTCATGAGTATTTTTCAAAAGGCAGAACCTTTTCTATTCTGTGAACATTTTTTGAAATTCAGATCATTTTTGTAACATTAAGAACATTTTTAAAATTCACGAATATTTTCTGAAATCAGAAGCTTTTTTTCAAATCCAGTAATATTTTTCAAATTCATGTTTTCTTTTCTACAAATCATAAACATTTTTTAAATTTGTGAACATTTTTTCTATTTCCGTACATTTTTTGAAATTCATGAGCATTTTTTGAATTTCAGTAAAATAAGAAAAATTGAAAGGGAGAAAGAATAAAACAAAAAACAGAAAAGGTGCGAAAGAATAAAACAAAAAAGGAAAAGAAACGAAAGAGAAAAAGGGAACAAAAAAATAGGTGCCCCGTGCCCTGCCTTGGGCCGGCCAAAACCTCACGAGGGGAGTGCATTTGTGCGCCCATCACCGCCTTATGGTCAAATAGGTGTACTCTGCTCTCATACAACCAATTACAAGTTCCTCAAAAAAAAACCAATTACAAAAAAATTAACTAAAAGACCAATTAAAATAAATTTATCAAAAAAATGTTGTGGAATATCATGAGTGTTCTCTAGACATGTGTCTAAAACCCCTAAAACTTCCAAATCGAAATACGGATGGAGAAGCAAAAAAGAGAAATTCAAATGTGAATAGTGTCATTTTTACATTTGTCGTCTTTTAACACTATTCATCATGGATCTGACTTTCTTTTTTATCAATGTTTATTTGAAGTATGGATCTGAGTTTTCTAGCCTTTGTGGCCACATGTGTTGTGAACATTCACGATTTCTTTAAGTTTTTTGAAACATTTAAATTTGAACTTTTCAAATTGGTAGCATGCGAGAATGCAATAGTTGGCATAACCTGATATTTTCCCGCCGGCGTTGTTATAAGCCGAGTGAGTGAGTGGGCAGAGGCCCAGGTATCGGTAATAGGATTCCCCGCATACCGCGGGGAATAGGATTCCCGATGGGAGCATGGTGGGTAGGTGCTGCGGGGAATAGGATTCCCGATGGGAGCATGTGGGCAGAGGCCCAGGTACCAGCCCACATGCTCCCATCGGGAATCCTATTCCCCGCGGTATGCGGGGATAATGAGGAAATACGCACCTCTGAGAGCAGCTATGTTGCATGTGCCAACCCATTCCACAAGATCGACTGTATTTTTCTATCACCAGTTTGGGGAAATTCTTTTGGGTTTCATCATTTTTTACTTTATTTTTTATTTTTTAAATTTGTTGACATTTTCTGAATTCATGAAAATAATTTTTTGAACATCTTCTCTGAATTTTGGAAAAATTTAAATACAGGAAGAAATTTTTAATTCATGAATATTTTCTGAAATCCAGGAACAATTTTCCTATTGGTGAACATTTTTAAATATTATGAATATTTTTTGCTATTCAGAACCTTTTTCAAGTCTGTGAGCATTTTTTAAAATTCAGGAACATTTTTCAAAATTGGGAATATTTTCAAATTTAGGAATTTTTTTGTATTTGCTAACATTGATTCGAATTATTGAGCATTTTTTGAATTTGTTAAAAGAACTAAAAGAGAGGGGCGAAGGAATAAAACATAAAAAAGAAAAAGAAACGAAAGAAAAAGGCAACAAAAAGAATGCCCCGCTTTGGGGCGGCCTAAACCGCGTTATGCGCCCAATAGGAGCACTCTGCTCCCATACAAACACTTAACAAAAATCTAATAATCTCTACACCAAAAAGGGGGGGGGGGTGTTCACACGTTTCATTAATATGTTTGTGACAATTAAAAGAAGTGTATACAGCGTAAAAATTGTTTCGTGCCATTAAAATGTTCAACGTGTATTTTTAATTGTTTAACATGTATTTGTAAAAAGGGCATCATGTATTTTTAATTGTTTAACATGTATTTGTCAAAAGGGCATCATGTATTTAGAAAATGTTCAACATGTATCAAGAAAATGTTCCACATGTACACTGAAAATGTACAATGTGTATTGGAAAAGGTAAACTTGTGTTTGCAAATAAACAAAGAAAACCGGTGAAGGAACACAGAAAATGAAAAAAGAGAAGAAAAAAAATTCAATGTAGAAGCTTGTAAAACCGTACCAAAACTGGCCACTAAAGCTTCATAAAACTGAGCTGTCGAGCGAGCGAGCCTTGTAACGACCAAGTGAGTGAGCGTGCACGCGTTTGATGGACCGACCCACTTGCTACATCGCTGAAGGCAAGAGTTATATCCGCCTCACACTAGGGGAGATATAGCTCCCACGTAACGGTGAGGCCCCTTTCGAACCCGTCTTCTTAAAAAATTTGGACTGAAAAAACTGAAACACAAGAAGGAAAATAACATACTTATATTATATCCTTGAGGGAAAACTAACTATGGACCTAAATTTCAAATGTGAGGTGTGGCGCGGAAATGTACTCAAACATGAAGAATGGCACATAAATGAATTGTAAAGATTTAGAGCAAAGTAATCTTGGCTCGAATAAGCAGTCATATCGAATTGCATGGTCCACCCAAAACAAACACTAATCATCGAGTTTTGGGCTAACTACCACAGACTCCCTCTTTTCAGGTTCGTATGCCAACTACCCCCATACCCTAGTTCTCCGCCCCTCGTAGGAAAGAAGAAGAAGAAGAAGAAGAAGAAGAAGAAGCAATAATCGGCGGTAACAAGAGTGACGTCATCCTAGATGGGAATTGCGAACCCGGCTAGGTGTGGCTTGTTGCTTGCGGTTGGCTGTGCTCCTCGGCTAGGCATCGACATCATGTCGTGTGGGCTCTAGTTTTGACGAGTGGGATTGGTCAGGGATGGTGCCCCTTGCGTAAATGTGCGACACTCCTGGCGAAAGCTCTGGCCAGCTTTTGTTAGCGTCGATGAACGATCGGGTGCCGTTGTTCCTCCATGGCGGCGTCACCGAGCAGCTTTGGCGCTTCTTCCGGTCGCGAGGTCTCTTGTCTTTGTGAAAATAGATATTCGACTTATCAAATCGAAGATGTCGATGCCCTCCATCAGACGAGGAAAGTCGCTCCTTTCTCTGAAGCATCATTTCGAAGACGAGACCGATTGAAGTGCATTTGTTTGTGGGAAGACCGATGGATAGATGACGTTGGAGGGCTCACATTTGACGTCATTCGACAAAGGAGATGCCGGATTCCGCTCCTCTCATCGGATCCGACTTGTCTTATCTGTGTAGCGGGGATCGGCGAGCTCGATCCCGACGGCTAAGCTTCCGATGCAGCAGATGAAGCTTTGCTCTGCCCGACGACACCTTCAGATCGGTGAAACAAGAGTCGTCGGGTCATGAGTGCGATGGATGATGACGATGATGGCCCGGTCCGGGTCACGAGGGCCACGACATAGCTACAGACAAGGAAATGGGCAGCAAAGTTGACCACGTTTGCACAAGAAGCCAGATGGCGATCCAAAGCGCCAATTGTCACGTGACGGGGACACACACACATAGTAGTACAAACTAAACTGGTGCCGTCAGATGAGATGAGATTCGCATCATAAATAATCTAGCGATTACTCTGCTCTCCGCCGCCGTCCCATCTGATTCTGACGTGTCCACCTCGCCTTGTCTGACCCCACAGCGAAGAAAAAGAAAGAAGTGGCAGCCAGCTCCCCTGAGCCGAGCTCGCCGCAGTACCGTCCCTTCTCTTCTCCCTCGACGGCGGCGGCGATGGGGACGGAGGAGCCCGGGCTCCCCCAGCCCCGACGACGCGGTGCTCTTCTTCGGGGTGGCCCTCGTGCTGGGCATCGCCTCCCGCCACCTCCTCCGCGGCACCCGCGTCCCTTACACCGTCGCCCTCCTCGTCCTCGGCGTCGCCCTCGGCGGCCTCGGTGCGCGGCCCCCCCCCCCCCCCCCTCCCTTTCCCATCCCAGTCCCAGTCCCACCTCTGCTCAACTCATCCGTCAGATGCCAGTTCGCAATTGTATTTATTTCATCCCCTCTCTTTGATGCTGCTCAGAGTACGGGACCAAGCATGGCCTCGGCAAGCTCGGAGCCGGCATCCGTATCTGTAAGCTCACCCCACCCCGGATGATGGATATTATCTAGTTTTCGGAATCAAATCGGTAGTAGTACTAGTTGACTAACCACCCCTGGCCTGCTATTACTAACTGTCATTCCAATGTTGCAGGGGCTGCCATAAATCCTGACCTCCTCCTGGCTGTCTTCCTCCCCGCCCTCCTCTTCGAGAGCTCCTTCTCCATGGAAGTGCACCAGATCAAGGTACCTATCTTCACATGGCTGTCTATCTGTCTGCCTGTCTGCTATGAGATTTGAGTCACATCACTGAATAAGGCTGGTCTACAGTGAAGAAGAGACTTTTATTTACCTCTTATTAGGCTCTTGCTGGGTGAACATTCAGTCTTCGTGCCAGTCTGTCATTATGGACCGATTTGCCATCGATCCGGTTAGTGTCATATCATAGGCTGATGCAGATAATCCGTGACAATCATAATCCACCAGGCACCAATACTAATTGTGGCCGGCAGCCCCTCTTGTCTGCTAAATAAAGTAGCTCTGCACACATCACATTTGGCTTCTCCAAGTTTTCTTACAGGATGTGAAATATTCGCGCTTCCGGTAGTGCTATATACATCAAAATCTTCTCTGCCAGCTTCCAGTTCTGAGCTGTCAAAAACCGCAGTTGCATACATGTTTGTTCAGTGTATACTCAAGTGTTTGCTTTGCAGAAATGCATGGCGCAGATGGTGTTACTTGCCGTCCCAGGCGTGGTGATCTCAACAGTTTTGCTTGGCGCCGCTGTAAAGGTATGTATGTATGTGCCTGGATTGACAACGGACGTAGGCCATTCATTCTAATGTTCTGATGCTAGCTAGTTAATTTGCCACAGCTCACTTTTCCCTATGACTGGAACTGGAAAACATCATTCTTGTTCAGTGGACTGCTTAGTGCAACCGATCCTGTTGCTGTGGTTGCTCTTCTAAAAGACCTAGGAGCAAGCAAAAAGCTCAGTACAATAATTGAAGGAGAGTCCTTGATGAATGACGGGTATGCTACTGTGACTCACAAATTATTCATCTTTTGATTCTTATAATGCATGCTTTTTTTCTGCCTGCTTGTCTGTTCCTCTGTATTTTATTGGGAGCAAGTCCATTCTTGAGAACAAAAACACAATGATTGACTCAATATATCGATTAAAGGTTTTTGTGTTATGTTTGCCGTGTCTAGAAATTACCGGGGAAAGTGCTTTAGAATGTGTGCTTCACAATTAAATTTGAAGTATTCGCTAGTACAGTTGTTTTTGTGTTTTCAGTTCGTTCTTTTATTTTGAAATCGCACCATGTAGGAAGAATACACCGAAAGGGGTTGGGGATGGGGTGGGGTGTGGGGAAGAAACCAGCTCTGCATGTTCATAAGAAAAAACAATGAAAAGCTCATGTTTAGTTGATACTGGAAGTAACCGACAGTGATAATTCTGCCCTCACAGAACTTTGAACCGTAGCTAGCGCACCCACCAGTGGGGTATTGTATTGTTACCAAATTGCGCCATGTACAATTATAAGATTGTTTTGGACTGTATTTGTACTTAATGGCCTTGTATTCTACAGGACTGCTATTGTTGTCTATCAGCTATTCTATCGAATGGTGCTTGGAAAAACTTTCGATGCAGGGTCCATCATAAAGTTCTTGTCACAAGTTTCACTTGGAGCGTATGTGAATGGTTTATAAGTCTGAACTCGATGATACAAAAATGATGCTACTGATGCTAATCGGTATCTTCTTTGACCAGTGTTGCTCTGGGCCTTGCGTTTGGAATTGCATCAGTACTATGGCTGGGATTTATTTTCAATGATACAATCATAGAGATTTCACTTACCCTTGCTGTCAGCTATATTGCTTTCTTCACTGTAAGATAACCAGCTGACGAACTATCGAAGCTCTCATATTTCTGTTTATTATATATTTTTTGTCTATAAGGACATGATTTGCTCAGTGTTTTGAAATAGGTCACTGCCTGGAATAATTTGTAGCACTAGTCATAGAATGATTGTCAAGCAGCCCTTTTTGCAACACCAGGATGCTGTTTTACTGGTAAACTGAAATGGCTTTCAAGTCTCCTAGATACACAATAGCAAAGTCCCCATGTGGTTTTAAGTCACGGAACTGGACAGACCTTATTGTATTTCCTCAAGTATAATTGTATGGTTTGAACAAACATTCCAGTTTTGAGGGTATATCAGAGGATTCATGTTGGAATCAAAATTCTATTACTGTTTATACTCCTGATTCTAACTTCAACTAACTTGGGGGATGTTTGGTGAGCGAACTGTATGTATGTCATGCGAAAGAACATTGGCTTTTCTAGGAACAGGATTCTAGATTTTTGATATACCAAAAATGGTTCGATTGCCATTTTTTAACCTACGCCAATAGTTTTACTTTCTTTCCAGCTTTTGGACCTATTTACTGTGTACTGTTAAACTGAAATCAATCCATATGAGATTTCAATTTTGTTTAGGATAATAAATATCAGTGTTCATTGATTGGAGCTTGCCTTTGCTTGTGCATGAATTATTTTTTCTCTCATGTGTTCTGCAAGACAATGACCAGTCCTCTAGTTTTTTGGGTGCTATTTTCTGTTACTAATATTTTTCATATCAGGCGCAAGATGCATTGGAGGTCTCTGGTGTTTTAGCCGTCATGACCTTGGGGATGTTAGTAAAACTTGTCTTCACATTCTGATTTGCATATCCTTTGCTATCTTCACTCCAATATTAACTTCGTCATGTCGGCAGGTTCTATGCTGCTTTTGCAAAAACTGCTTTTAAGGGTGACAGCCAGCAAAGTTTACATCATTTCTGGTATGTTCAAGCAATATATGCCACTTTCTATTGTCAGCAAAGATCAAAATTTCTCAGCATATGATCAACCGTAGTAATTTTAGTCAAATATATTAGTTTTTCTTTGTTCCTTATGTATCCCGTGAGTTCCATGAAGCTGTTGATGCTGGATTTCTGTGAGCATTGTCTGGAATTCAGTAGATTTACATTTAAACCTATGCCCTCTTGTAAATGTAAGATAATCCCCCGCAAAAAAAAAATGTAAGATAACAAGTTTGTAGCAGTCAGTTATTTGTCTACCTGTTAAACTTCAGATTTGTATAATTTTTAATGACATGCAATTTCATCATCAATGCCCTGAAATGTCATTCACAGCTTATATTGGAGTTTCTAAACACCAAAATAAAATGCATGAAAAATAATGATGCCCTAAAGCATCAACAACAAATTTATCATTTAGTGCAAGATGCTGGTATCATCATACAGTGTCATTGCATTCTTGTCTCTTTCTTTTCCTGGGAAATTGGATTGTAGAATGTACATTGTGATCCTTCAGTTCACGGTACATTAAGCATTACTATGAATTCTCATTTAAGCCATCATATAATGGCTTATTGATTCTTTTGGAGCGTCTTTGTAGTCGTAACTTGTGTGAGGGCCTAAGTGTAAACCTCTTGTAAAAGGATATGTGCTCTCCATGTTGGAGACACACATGATCTCTCCAGTTCATGCTAGATTTTCTTACGTTTTATGTGATGTGTGCACTTCATGTCTGATTACTGTTTTTACTTGTATTCAGGGAAATGGTTGCTTACATTGCAAACACACTTATTTTCATACTGAGGTATCAACAACTTTGAACTTTTCTACATGTCCCAATTTTTTTTCTGATACATCTGTTTTTGCCTGGCTAAACTAGACCATGCTTGCTTTTGTTTGGTATGATTAATGCTTCAAATATGGGTACTGTCATCACAATGTTTCATACATCTGAACTCCCTTCAGTGGGGTTGTTATTGCAGATGGTATACTACAAGATAATATTCATTTTGAGAGGCATGGTATGAATCTTCATGTATCTCTATCCACTCTTCAATGTTTATTTTGTATCAATAGGGACATTTCTCGGATTTTGATATTTTCATTCTTTTTTTGGGAGGGTGAGAACACAGTAGCACCTAAGGAGTGGGTGCACCTGATATGTTCTTCCGTTCTATATTATGAGCTTGGTTCTAACCCATCTTTGCATCGTGGGTATAATTCTCTTATCTCTTACTATTTTAGGCACATCATGGGGGTTCCTTCTTCTGCTCTATGTTTTTGTGCAAATATCGCGTGCTGTAGTTGTCGGTGTTTTGTATCCACTGTTGCGTCACTTTGGGTATGGTATGGACATCAAAGAAGCCACAGTTCTTGTTTGGTCAGGACTGCGAGGAGCTGTTGCTCTATCACTCTCTCTGTCCGTTAAAGTAAGATTATTGCACCAGTGCCTTTGATCCTCACTTATCTGTTGTTACCATTATGTGCATATTTGTAGACATCTTTTTAAAAACTAATCCACCATTTTTTTGAGATATTAACTGAAATTATTTTGCTAGCGTGCTAGTGATTCATTTCAACCTTATCTGAAACCAGAAGTTGGAACAATGGTATGCTCTTTCTCTTTTCCTGAAAAGTATGATTTTTTATATTGGAGCTTTGCTGATCTTATAACTCTTTTGCAGTTTGTGTTCTTCACAGGTGGCATCGTGTTTCTGACATTGATTTTGAATGGTTCTACCACACAATTTTTGTTGCACCTACTTGGTCTGGGAAAATTGTCAGCTACGAAGGTTAGCTTAACAAATTATTATCTGTGGTTTCTTCTGATCTTGGGATTAAAGATTTTGCTTAACTGTACATTTGCATGTTTTACTAACCCTTTGAGCTATAACTCATAAGGTTAATAAGTGAACTGGCCCATTAGGTGTTAAGTTATGCAAATATTTTGTCCCAATCTATGAGCTCAAGGATAGTGATGAATCGATTCGTCGTACACAAATAATGAGGCTGAGAGTACTAACACGCCCAAGACATTATTAAGAAGACAACAGGTTTATTCGCCCCACGAAATAGATCAACAAGATTTGATCTGCCCCACAGGGGTTAAACCCATGTTGGCACAAAGACACCAGTCTTCTCAGGATATTGATTATTGACCTGAAGATTACTCTGAATGTGTAGGCTCCATTTATGAACTTTGCATGTTAAATTATGAATAAATAAATAATAGTCTCTCTTTTGGTCGAACCCTTTTGATTCCTTGTGGCTTCAAAAATTTGTTTATAGAGCCTTTCATTACTATTATTATCATTAGGCTCTTTTTTTATCTACTCATGGGTGCATATGTTTGCTGTGATTGTTATCTGCAATCAGAAACAACAGTAATTTGGTTTCACATCACATGTGATCGATGAATGTGAACTACTCCCTCCTTCCATCTATATAGGGCCTAATGTGTTTTTCAAGAACGGCTTTGACTATTGACAAGATTAATAGTACATGACATGCATAATGTGAAAATTATATCATTGAAAGCTCCTTTCACATACGAATTTGACGGTATGCTTTGTGTAAGTTGTATGTCATATATTATTGCTCTAACATTTGGTCAAAGTTAGCCTCGAAAAACGCATTAGGCCCTATATAGATGGAAGGAGGGAGTAGCATAGTTATGTTCTCTTCATGCTCCAGTTTCTAATCTGATTTCCTGCAACTGTAGCTTCGTGTATTGAAGTATACACAATATGAAATGCTAAACAAGGCATTGGAGGCTTTTGGTGATCTCAGGGATGATGAGGAACTTGGGCCTGTTGATTGGGTTAATGTGAAGAAATATATCACATGTTTGAATAACTTGGAAGATGAACAAGCACATCCCCACGATGTTCCTGACAAGGACGATCACGTACATACCATGAATTTGAAGGATACCCGAGTGCGGCTTTTGAATGGTATGCAATATAGATGATAATGTGCTGATTTAATTTGATGTTTGGTTGATTGATCAATTCGCCTTTGTTTTAGCTATATCTTTTTCAGAATGCCAAGATGTGTTTGTTTATGAGGTACATACATATATAAAAGAGTAAAATGCACTTATATCCTATCAAATATCATGTTATTTACCAATTCTTGCTGTCAATACCCTATCAAATATCTTGCTAGTAGCAAGCACAAAATTTTATTACATGTGTTGTCGCTGCACACACAAAATTTTACTAAACATGATTGTAGCTGATCCATAGGCCGCCTTCTGTGTCGGTTGTACTTTTGGTACATATTTATCTAATCTCTGCATGAATTGGAATTTGCACTTTATTGGGGCCATCACATCACTCTTTTGTGAGGAACATCTTTCATTTGTTATGTTAGGAACTTATGGTTTCTATGAGTTCTGTGTATCTTATTAATGTTTTGCATCCTTTTATTTTCTTTGTTGTCTTTGCTCTTGAGCTATTACTTGATGTTTCATTCATGGTTCTGCCTTCTCTTGGAATAGGTATGAGAATATGCAGTATCATACTACTACCTCTCTTTTACTGTATCTGTCTATGGCCTACCAAAGAAGCACCAAGTCTGAAATGGAGGGAGTAAACATGATTAGTTTAAAAAAAGATTACTGACTACAGATTTTTGTCAGGTGTGCAAGCTGCTTACTGGGGAATGCTTGAAGAGGGACGAATAACTCAATCTACAGCAAATATTTTAATGAGATCAGTTGATGAAGCTATGGATCTTGTCTCTAGTCAATCATTATGCGATTGGAAGGGTTTGCGGTCCAATGTCCATTTCCCAAATTACTATAGGTTCCTTCAGATGAGCAGGTTGCCAAGAAGGCTTGTCACATACTTCACAGTAGAAAGATTGGAGTTAGGATGTTACATCTGTGCGGCATTTCTCCGTGCTCATAGGATTGCGAGGAGACAACTACATGATTTTCTTGGTAATATCCTTGACAGTCTTTAAATTTTGTCCTGTGCTAGTTTTATACCAGTTATTTGACCTATGAAGTGCAGAAAAATGTACAGAAGAAATGTCTGTCTCAGTAGTTGGTGCCTATATGAGAAATGCTATGTGTGAGAGTGTTTGTACATATTCCTGGTGTAGGGGTCTATTGTTGTAGTTCTTAAGTGGGAAAATCAAGTGGTACTTACCTTAAGCAGGGTTTGCTTTCCTGTAGACTCAGCCAGTTAAGGTATTTAGTACTCAAACTGGCGATGTCTTGATGGTGTGATATATCCTTCATTGCAAACTTACCTGGTATAGCAAGATCTGACGGTCCAAATGATTTGAGCTTGTTAAGGTCGAACCTGAGCAACTTTTCTTTGTTTCGCAATACCATGAAAAGCCTGTCAGAAATCACCTTTTTCTGTTTTGTGGACACTGGAGATTAGCGATCCGAATCCATTTCACCATTTCCATTATTTTTTAAAATTTTGCTTGTTCTTCAGGTGATAGTGAGATTGCAAGAATTGTCATCGATGAAAGTACTGCTGCGGGGGAGGAAGCTAAAAAGTTTCTGGAAAACGTTCGTGTTACATTCCCTCAGGTTGTGGTTACAATGTGCTAATATCATTTTACTAAAATTATTATGGGTTCGCTAGCCTCACGAAATCTTGATAAATTCGTTCAACTAGCAGTTTTATTTGCAAAACTTGAGGACGAAAGCACATTGTCTGAACTAAAATGAGACTAGTTCAGCTTCATGCACATCTAGTTTCCTTTTTCTTTTTCTTGCGGGGGCACTGTTAACTAGATTCTGAAGCTGTTTCAACACTTTTCAGGTGCTTCATGCGTTAAAGACTCGACAAGTAACATATGCAGTATTGACACACTTGAGTGAGTACATTCAAGACCTCGGGAAGACTGGGTTGCTTGAGGAAAAAGAAATAGTCCATCTCGATGATGCTTTGCAGGTAGTTTCGAATATATTATTTCATTTCTTGTGATGAAGTGAAAATCACTTATCTCTCTGGTTTCAGTTCACAAATCGCCATATACTAACTCCGATAAGTTTATTCATTTGGTAGACAGACTTGAAGAAGCTTCAGAGGAATCCACCGCTGGTGAAAATGCCAAGAGTTCGCGAGCTTCTAAACACTCATCCTTTAGTCGGTGCACTGTCTGCTGATGTTCGTGATCCATTGTTAAGTAATACAAAGGAAACAATAAAAGTTCATGGAACAGTTCTATACAGAGAAGGCTCAAGGCCAATTGGTATATGGCTTGTTTCGACTGGAATAGTAAAGGTATGTTTCTGCCTCGAGACCACTTCATTACATTTTGGTCGAAATATAAACTTTCCCACTCTAGCTGTTTCAATAATGAACATACCCCTTGCTATTTTTTCCTGGCAGTGGACAAGTCAGAGACTATGCACCAGGCATTCGTTGGATCCATTTTTGTCACATGGAAGCACTTTGGGTCTATACGAGGCATTAACTGGAAAGCCTTATATTTGTGACATTATTACAGAATCGGTGGTGCATTGTTTCTTCATTGAAGCTGAAAAAATAGAGCAATTGCGCCAGTCTGATCCTTCTATTGAGGATTTTATGTGGCAGGTATGCTCTAATAATACTGCCTCTGCCAACCCATGTGCTCATTAACATTTTTGACTCTTAGACATTTCCTGCAATGCATAATCCTTTTCTGCTCTGTTGTTTCCTTGATTCTGCGAGTGGGAGTGAAGCCCTTTTCTTTATGTGGTTCTCAATAGGGTTAAAATTCCTGCTGGTTATTGATTGATAGTCCTGTAAGCCTGTAATGGGAGGGTGGGTGGCAGCGTTTGTTCTAACAAGTTTTGCTTAGAGTTGCTTCTAATTTCGACACTAACATCAAGAAACCGGGGGTTACCAAGAGATAATTGTCCAAAAAAAAGGGTTACCAGGAGATTGTCCAGATGCAGCAACTATGCAGCAATGAGCTGTAGAGGAGCATAGTCTAAACCAACGCCTCCATCGAGGGACTCACATCATCATCGTTAGATTCGAACAATGAGGTCAAGTCCTAGATTTTCGCCTGGGCAGCATATCAGCGCCCCATCGAGGGACTGTCGACTGAGCCCTCAACGCCACCATCACTGGATTCGGTCAAAGACTGGACAACCACGCCGTGTTTTCATCTGCAACCACCCTAGCTGATTATTGCCACCACTAGTCCTCAAATCTGCTTCATCTTTGTATCAAACTATCAATACCCATGCACATTATTGAATATGTAATACTCAAAGCAGCCCAAGTGTGTATGAACCTACAACAATTGTTGCAACTTGCTTGGACATTTACTTCTCTTCACCTAAATCAAATTATCGAAACTTGCTTGGGCACGTCGCATCGCACAATTTATTACTCCCTCTGATCCAAAATAAGTGTCTTAGTTTTAATTCAAATTGAACTAAAACCACGGCACTTCTTGGATCGAAGGGAGTACGTATTAAGTATTATTACTGACGTTGAACTTCCACTGTGGGACTAACCCATCACTACTGCTCCAATAGGTCTGGTGTAACAATGCTACCTTTTTTCACATAATCTGATAGACCTTAATCATTCATATGCCGAAATTACAGGAAAGTGCTCTAGTCATTGCAAGGATTTTGCTCCCTCAGATATTTGAGAAAATGGCAATTCGTGAGATGAGGGTTCTCATTTCAGAAAGGTCTAGTATGAACGTCTACATTAAGGGGGAAGCCATTGAGCTTGGGCATAATTACATCGGTATCTTATTGGAAGGATTTCTGAAGACAGAGAACCGAACTTTGATCACAGCTCCAGCTGTGCTGCTGCCGTCAAACACTGATTTGAACTTATTTGGCCTGCAGTCTTCAGGTTCTCTATATTTTCATCAATCGAGCAGTGGCTGTTTTCTAAAGCAAAAAACAGTGATTTATTTTGTTCTAAAAATAATTGAATGCTGAAGTGCTCTCTTGTTTACAGCCATGAATCAGATAGACTACTGCTATACTGCTCCCAGTTATCAGGTGGAGGCTAGAGCAAGGGCCATCTTATTTGAAATGAGGAGGCCAGATATAGATTCCGATCTGCAAAGAAGTGCATCGTTGCTTTCTCCAGCACTTGGACCATCACGAACACAGAGCAAAGAGCATGTCGGTTTGCTCAGGTGGCCGGAGAGTTTCCGGAGATCCAGCGGGCCTGGGAATGCAAGCCTAGCTGAAATCAGAAGTCAGCCTGGTAGCTTCTCTGCTAGAGCCTTGCAAGTCAGCATGTATGGCAGCATGGTACGTATGAGCCTTTTCATCTATTTTGTCGATCTCATAGTTACTTATGATCTTTGATCAACTCAAACTAAAAAACTGGATCAACAACTCATTCACAGACGGATGGCATGCACCGTGCTCGGCGGCAACCGAGGCTCGCTCATGTGGAAGGAAACCAGAAGCACAGTGTGTCGTATCCAAAGGTGCCTTCAAGGGCAGCCGACACACGGCCTCTGCTCTCGGTCAGGTCGGAGGGCTCCAATGCGATGAGCAGAAAATCTGCTCCTGCCCCAGCGATAGCTCCTGCACTCGCTCCCTTTCCGCCGCCCCTAGCAGAAGGCCGGCAACGCAGGGCGGTAGGAGAAGATGACGACTCGAGCGATGAGTCCGTGGGGGAAGAAGTTATCGTCAGAGTGGACTCTCCCAGCATGCTGTCTTTCAATCCACCCTCCGGCCCACCGCGAGGCAGCTGACGGACGGTTGCAGTATGTACCGATATTTTCTTCTTGTTGTATAATAAACTTTTGTGACCAATGGTAGTATGGTACCATGGTGTGTGTATATCAGTATATGTGTAAAATGCACGATATGTTGTATAATCGGTGGCAGAGATGGCAGCAACAGGTTCTGTTAACTTCAACCAGTAATGTGGGTGAGACTTGAAGCCTGGCATAGCCCTGTAGATGATCCTACTTCCCCCCCTTTTTTTTCACTCCGAGATTGAATGCAGAGATCACTTATTTTTTAAGTGTGTGCTGTGGCCCAACAGTTGTGGTCTATGAAACTACTCAGGTCATGAATATCTTTTGTTCTGCTGCCTTATGGAGCTCATGGAGTTTTTGCAACAAATTCTGTTTTCAGGAAAATGATGGAGCGGTTTCATCGAGGCGTGGTGCGCGCGTCAGGAGCCGCACTCTGCACCGATGGAAGATCGTCTGCAAAACCTCTCATCGGCCCTCCTGGACAGAAATCCTGCGCTCCTCGACAAGCTCGGGGTCGAATTACTGCGTACCGCTTGGTAAACCCGACTTTTCTGATCAAACTCGTCGCCTGTTCCTGTGGAAGAACACTAGCTGGTTCAATGTTTAGTTTCCTAGTAGATTGTTGTGTTTCCCTCTCCTGTGAACTGTAATGAACTTTTATCTACTGAGGAAGCTCTCAGCTTTCCGCCGAGTACGTTGTACTGCTACGATGTTGCTTCGTTGTGCTTAATGGAGCAGGGAGGCAACCCCTTTTGATGTAAAATAAATACAAGCTTGTGATGGTTTAGGTCACAGCTGCTTGTGTGTGTTTTCATGGGAGCTATCTGTCTTTTGGGCTTGGGCAGCATGTAGAGCCATGATGATGAAAACTGAGGTGAATTAGACAGCAAAATCATGGCATTCCAGATCCAAAGATTGCTATGTTGGAAGTACTCTAAACTATCCAAAATCGTAGATGTGAGCTGGGTTAGTAGTTTCTCTGCAACATCTGGTGGTGTCTCTGGAACATCAAGAATGATTTGGTTTTTTCACAAAGAATGCCGAAACACCCTGCTGATGCCATATTTTGTGTGCTCTTATTCATGCTGGAATGGAGGATTCTTTGGCAAGTGAATCACAAGTCGTCTTTGAGGAAATTATTCGTGAAGGAGACATCTTCGACTTCTGTGCTGCGTAGTCTGCAAGTTAGTCTTTTTCCTGGTTACCCGTAGTTTAAAACTGTTGGTCTAGTTGTTTTGTGATGTTTACCTGTTGCCGGAGAGACGTCTCTGGGAGTGTCAGGTGTAAAGATCATTGCCATAATTTGTACTGCAAGGATATGTACTAATAAAAAAAATGTCTTATACGTATTAAGTTACAAATCAGGGAGTTTAGTTTCAGAAATCGGCTATGGCTCCTGAAATTTTAGACTCTATTTCCTCTGGATTTGCGCTCCAGAGCTGGATGAATAATGTACAATCTGGTCTGGTATGTACCATGCATACGTTGAATTCTTCTGCATAAAACAGCCATTTCAATGCTACAGCTAGCCATCTACTACACCACTACGTACGTACGCGACAGTGCCTGATTTCTTTTAGAAAAACAAAATAGCCGGCCAAATATGGAAGGAAAAAGCTTGGCTTCAGGCGGCGGATCACATGCGAACATCCGCCGTCATGTTCGTGCGATGCGTGTCCTGCTTTTCCTCTTCGATCTGTCCTTTCTGTGTGACGAATGGATAAGGAGCAGCCGCTCAATCACTAGATATGATGTGGCCGCTTCTTACTTCACTTTTCTGCAATAATGTTTCTGTTGCAAAAAGAATTGTAACAAGCCCTCTGCTGCAAAAAAATATTAAAAATGCAACGAAATCTTTGCTGTAAAAAAATTGCAACAAGACATCTGTTGCAAAAAAAAAAGCTGTAAAAAGACCTTTGTTGCAAAATAAATATGCGCCTTGACCTATGTTGCAAATTTTTTCGCAGCAAGACCTTTGTTGTAGAAATTTCCTACAACACAGCTTGTGTTGCAATGGTAGAAGGTGACGTCTGGCCGCTCAATCCGTCAGATCCGATGGTTCGTAAGGCGGCGGATCTTTTAAAAAAATTCACCGACCGACGCTTAGCAGTGCCCAATATGGAATGCATCTCCTTTTCTTTTAGAATCACGTACGCGACGGTTCTTGCTTTCCCCCTCTTGTGCATGCATGCCAACACAAAGGAAAAACAAAATACACTGCTTTCTCCTAGCAGCGAGTTTGTATATCTAGAAAGTGCGTGCAGCGGGCGCCGATCACCTCTGGTGGGCAGTAAAAACTTTCAAAGCAAGCAGTAAAATCAACTCGAAACAAAAGGAACTCTTTCAAAGCAAGCAATGCCTGTCTTTCCTTAGGCTATTGTAACGAACCAGAGAGGAGGGGATCGGAGTAGGTGAGGGAGAGCGAGAGAGAGACTTGGAGAGGAAGAAGAGAGATTGCTTCCAGAGGAAGGATTAGGAAGAGTTGACAGTCTGTTACATCGCATGCCCTGCCACAGGCGGCTGGCTGCCCCTTTTATCACTCCCTCGCTCTCACACACACATTCTTACAGCTGGGGCCCGATCCTTGACACGTCACACTGGACAAGTGGCGGACAAGTGGCCAGGTGTGACAGCTATCTGCACGCACACCACATGCATGGACGGAGCAAGATGAGGCCATGGTCTTTTATAAAACTAGGTAGGAAATGCGGCTTGCCGCACCCGGCAGCATAGCTGCCGGGTATATTTATGTTCAATCTATTTATACAACCGACGAAGCATTTCAAGGTATGCTGCCGGGTATATTTATGTTCAATCTATTTATACAACCGACAAAGCATTTCAAGTATAAAAAAGCGCAAACACAATAAAGTTCATATAGAGTGGTACTCCTTCAGAGAAGAGTTCGAAATAGATAATATAACATCAAAAAATGTCACGGAACACAATCGTTCAAACCCAGCATCCAATTCACTCATTTCAAAGCTTAAATAAAAGACTGCATGGATAGTCCATAGTTATACAGATCCAGCGTGATCCTTGTCTGACCTGGGACTGATAGCACAAAGAGGCATCATTGATACTTGAGGAATAGACAGAGGGCAAAACTCCTTCAAGGTAACGTGTGCTCGCCTTTGAGCAACATCATCCCTGTTTATGTATCCTGGATGTTGGGGATGATAAAGCAGTTAGATGTTGACATTCAAAGGCATATCCACAAGTGATATCAGAGTATGCAACAGAAGATAAATAAGTTTTCTTGAGCACATTGTTTATATGTATCAAATAATACATAAGAAACTAACACTGAGTTAGTACGCTACATTTTGATGTTTACCTTGAAATAAAACCTCTTCGTTTTCTGGATCATATATGCGTTGATGGGTGATTAATAATGGAAAATAATAAACAGATAATCATAGGATGCGCTGAAGAAATTGAGCACATATATTATTCAAATTTTGAGCAGGACACAAATATTATGTAAAGCGAGCTATAGACGTCGCAAAGAGGGTGGCGATGACAAACAGGGTATACACAATTTTAAAGGAGAATGCATATATAAATAACGCAGCATTGGGATCTATACCCAGCATGCCATAAGGACAAATGCAAAATAATGAAAGGATGACAATTGTATGCGAGGAGAGCAAGGTCTGAGCAGTGCATCAACATGTGTTCTTTGGAGAACCAACTCAGCTTGCCGGCGATGCTGTAGAGAACAAGGTAGCTCGTTGTCTACAATGAGATTTATATCCACATTTTAATTTGATAGCATAGAGTTGCATTTAAAACAAAATCCACTGCTTAGTTAGTATTTAGTATTGGGCAAGCACATATGGCAACAAATTTAATTTTCTTTAATAGAGGCAAGCGTGGCTTGTTGTGTACAATGAAATGAGATGTACACATTTTAATTTGTTAGCACATAGCCCAATTCAAAATCATGTCGCTTTGGAAATATGTGTGTTTTTCTCCGTAATCTCATGTCTGAGCAAATAAGCACACTAAGAATTTAGATCCTTATGCATAAAAAGAAAAACATAAAGTTTCTTTGTAGCTCAGGCTACATGGAACCTCTTATCCTCAACCCTCCAGCCTTGCTTTGAGATTCGTATTCTCCAACTAACTAACAACAAGAAGATTTCTCTTTTTTGTTTCTCGAAAATGAAACAACATATGAATTTCAAACTTTGCAGACCGAACAAACATTAGAACATCAATGTGTGAAAAAACTTTCAGATTTTTTGGTCTGATATAAATATACAAAATGAGATTTTCTTTGAATAAAAATATTATTTCAAGTATTTAAAATGCATGAAAAAATCTGAAAGTTTTTTCCTATATTGTAGTTAGAATGTATTGTTGTTCTGCAAAATTTGAAGTTCATATGTTGTGTCGTTTGAGAGAAACAAAAAAGACAAATGTGTTTGCACGGATCTTAATGCATAAATGGATGGCAAAGATAAGGGGTACCGTGTAGCCTGAGCTACAGAAAACCACACTCAAAGAAAAACCATTTTTGTGAGTGTTAAGAAAAGTGTTTAAATAAAAACATATTTTAGTGTGCGTGTTAACCCCGTTTGAAACTGTGAGTGCTTTGAAAATATTTGCATTACTTATGCCATAGTCAACTACTCCCTCGAATCCAAAGAAGGTGACGTGACTTTAGATCGGAGGGAGTATAAAGAGATAAAACATCAAAAGTATGTAGTAACCATACATCACAAAATCAAAATCAAAATCAAAAGACTGGAAATCTTCATAAGTGAGGGGAAAATGTTTTTCACAAAACTTTTCATAGATTATTACTTTCCTTTTCTCTCAGAAGTGCACACTATAGCAAAGATAATTAAGATGCACATTTGGATAACTACAAAATCATATAAACCACAAATACTTCAGTTTGACTCGCACTGATTTGATGACAGGTAAGGAAATAGAATATCAATGAGCTCTCGTCTCCAGGATCTCTTGCTTCAGCTAATAGTGAGTAAAAGGGCAAACATTACAAAACACAGCGACACTGAGCCACACCAATTTCAAAATTACCATTACAAAGCAGATCCCAGAATTCATAAAGTTTCAAAGACACTAAAATCTGATAGTTACGATAGCAACATGGGAGAGTCGATTGACATAGACCAGAGCAAAAATACTGACGAATGCATAGATTTTAGCATGCATTGCAATTAGCACTTGACCTCTTTCAGCTCATGTGAAGTACAGGAAAGTGGGCACTGTGCGAATGCAGTAAACGTCTTGCCGATCCAGGCTGACGTGTTGCGTGTTAAATAGAGGGGTGCGAGCCCTAATACGCGTACAGGTTTGTTGGAGAGATTACATCTTGGGAGAGAAGAATACAAGAGATAAAACGAGATAAAGAGTACAAGAGTATCCCGTATAACTACCCCTCCTCCGGTGGCGATCCTCCTTGCTGTACACGCTAACCATATAACGCATATATGTTTAACATCCTCCCTTAATCACAACTTCATCAAGTTGAGATTATACTTGAAGACTTCAAAACTTTTTGTGGGAAGAGCTTTGGTGAAACCATCTGCAACTTGGTCTTGGGAGTGAATAAACCGAATGTCTAAGAGTTTATTTGCAACTCTCTCACGGACAAAATGAAAATCTATCTCAATATGTTTAGTTCTAGCATGAAAAACTGGATTTGCTGATAAATAGGTAGCACCTAGATTATCACACCATAGACATGGAGCTTTAGTGTTTTTCATACCTAGTTCCTTCAAAATTGACTGCACCCATATGATCTATGCGGTTGCATTGGCCAATGCTTTATACTTTGTTTCTGTGCTAGATCTAGAGACTGTGGCTTGTTTCCTTGCACTCCAAGATATCAAATTTGGTCCAAAGAACACTGCAAAACCGCCAGTTGAGCGTCTGTCATCTAAGCACCCTGCCCAGTCTGAGTCAGAGAAAGCACTGATAAGTGTGGAGGATGACTTGCTAAAGTTCAGACCAATGCTCAATGTATTTTTCACATATCTCACTATGCGTTTTGCAGCAGTCAAGTGAACTGTGGTAGGTGCATGAAGGAATTGACATACTTTATTAACAGCAAATGAGATATCTGGTCGTGTCAATGTCAAGTACTGAAGAGCACCTACCAGGCTTCTGTACTTTGTACTATTCTCTGCGTCCAGAAGTTCTCCTTCAGCAAGAGATAATTTTTCTGTGCTAGATAAAGGAGTGGGTGCAGGCTTACAACTTTGCAGACCAGCCTTTTTTACTAAGTCAGCTGCATACTTTTCTTGAGAGAGATAAAGACCATCCTTGTGCTGCTTAACCTCAATACCAAGAAAGTAGTGTAGATCCCCTAGATCTTTGAGAGCAAATTCTGCACTTAAATCCTTCAACAGTGCTGTTATTGCCTCATCAGATGAGCTTGTCACAATTATATCATCAACATAAATAAGAACAAATATGAATATTCTTGACTTGTTATAAATAAATAACGAAGTGTCAGATTTTGAAGGAATAAAACCAAGTGCTTGCATCTTTTTACTGAGGCGATAATACCATGCTCTTGGAGCCTGTTTCAGTCCATACAACGCCTTGTCAAGTTTGCACACATGGAGTGGTGCCTGTGCATTTACAAACCCAGGAGGTTGTTTCATGTAAACCTCTTCTTCCAGAACACCATGGAGGAACGCGTTCTGAACGTCTAGCTGTCGTAGACTCCATCCCCTAGACACAGCACAAGACAAGACGTATGGTAGCTGCTTTAACAACTGGACTAAACGTGTCCTCATAGTCAATACCATATATTTGTTTAAAGCCCTTTGCAACGAGTCTAGCTTTGTAACGGTCAATAGTTCCATCAGCTTTTCTTTTTATCCTAAAGACCCACTTACAGTCAATAAGATTTTTACCTTGTCTTGGAGGAACCAAGTGCCACGTTTTATTTTTCCTTAGTGCCACAATCTCATCATGCATTGCCTTTCTCCAATGTGCATCACCAAGAGCCTCTTCAAGAGTGCTGGGTTCTCCTGGTTCACCTGTTGAACAGATCATCCCATGCTTTGTGATATGTTTATAATCAACGGGTTTAATTAAACCTTGTTGTAGCCGTGTGCGATGTGGAGTAGTGGCAGGAGGTACTACAGAGACCCCCGGCGCAGAGGATCTCGCGCCTGGATCAGACTAGTCCTCTGCCGATCCCGAGGAGGATCCGAACACAGCTCCAGAACCTGCATGGGCAGTAGTAGCAGCCGGGTCGGGATCTTCGGTGGTCGCCAGCTATGACGCGCGCGGTGAATCAGCCACAGAAAATCTAGGCCGACAAGCATCATCATCTCCTCGTGATGGCCTGGGCCCTGCTTCGACAGGATCTGTCCCCGCGCTTGTCGCGCGAGTCGCAGCCCGCCGCTTGTAAACAAGCTGTTGGGCCTGAGGCCGCGCGCGGTCCAGGCCAGTGCCGGCCCGCCATCTGTCTAGCGGCGATTGGTGCGCATGGGGAGAATCTCCGCAGCCTTCCAGAGCCCGCCGCGTGGCTGACGCGGACGGCTCGGTGCGCCCACCTGCGGCTGGCTCGGCTGTACGCGCACCTGCGCCTGCGCCTGTCGGGTCTGGTGCAGCAGATCCACGGCAGAGCTCCGATCCCGAGGTGGATGCGCTGCGCGGCAGTAGATCCTGCCCAGATCCCGAGGAGGATTTGTTGCTCAGGCTGGGACACATGAAATATGGAGCTGCTGCACTGTTTTCTTCACCATTTGCTGCGATTTTTTCACCGCTATTTTCTGCATCATCACAAGACTCATAAAGACCATCAGTAGGGTTAGTCAACATATGATCATCACAATTAGTAATGCCCCCTTGATCATAGCCAGAGAGATGGGATGGTAGAAGCAAGATTTCCTTGCGTAGGAGAGCACCGACATTAGGGTGTAGGTCCGCAAAGGGAAACTTGGTCTCATCAAACACGACATCCCGTGAGATATAGACCCGGCCGGTGGAGATGTCAAGGCATTTGACACCTTTGTGCTGAGCACTATAGCCAAGAAAAGCACATTGCTTGGATCTAAGCATGAGTTTGCGATTATTGTACGGACGAAGATTGGGCCAACAAGCACAGCCAAAAACACGGAGAGATGTGTAGTCTGGTTTGACATGGAGAAGGTGTTCCATAGGTGTTTCATTATTGATGACACGACTAGGTAGCATGTTTATGATGTGGACAGCGGTAAGAAACGCCTCATCCCAGAATTTGAGGGGCATAGAAGCTCCTGCGAGAAGAGCCAAACCGACCTCAACTATGTGCCTATGCTTTCGTTCGGCCGACCCGTTTTGTTGGTGAGCGTGTGGGCAGGATACATGGTGTGATATGCCAATGTTTTGGAAGAAGGAATTGAGTTTCTCGTATTCCCCTCCCCAATCCGATTGGACAACTATAATTTTGCTGTCAAACTTCCTTTCAACTAGTGCTTGGAAGTTCTTAAAGACTTGAAACACGTCGGATCTTTTCTTAAGAAGATAGATCCAGGAGAACTTGCTATAGTCATCGATGAAACTCACATAGTAAGTGTGTCTGCCAACAGAGGAGGGAGCAGGACCCCACACATCAGAAAAGATCAATTGCAAAGGTTTAGTGGAGACACTAGTAGATATAGGATATGGTAGCTGATGACTTTTAGCACACTGACATGAGTCACAAATAGTTTCAGTGTTTCGCTCACCAACAAACGGGAGCTTATTTTTCCTAAGTAACTTTTCAACTAAAGAAAAAGAAGCATGTCCTAAACGATCGTTCCATCGTGTGGACGAAAACTTGATAGCACCACAAGCTTGTTTATTGAATCTTCTAAACTCCGGAATCAACGGGTAGAGCCCTCGAACACATCTACCTCGATAGAGCACTTTCTTCGTTGCCTGATCCTTAATCAAAAAGAAATAAGGGTGAAACTCGAGAAAGACATGATTGTCAATAGCAATTCTATGAACAGATAGAAGATTTTTGTGGGCACTAGGAACATGCAAGATTCTTTTGAGATGTATTTTTCGTTTGGGGGTATTAAAAACTGAATGACCAATGTGACATATGCCCATACCTTCACCACTGGCCATGTGGATTTGGTCTTTTCCACGATACTTCTCCATGGTGACCTTCTCAAGCTCGTTGGTAATGTGGTTGGTGGCTCCGCTATCGACATACCAATTTGTGTCGACCCCGTAGGAACCATCGGCAACAACAACAATTTTTTCTTCGTCTTGCGAGGAATCACCATCATCATCTTCGTAGCGGTACCAACAGTCCCTCGTTGTGTGGCCGGGCTTGCCACAAATTTGGCAGCGAGGCAAGTCCGGACGCGATCTGTTGGAGCCACCCCCACGGTGCCCTTTGGAGCTGCCAGAGCGTCCGCCGCCGCGAGTGTTGTTGAAGGAGCCGCCGCCACCGGACCTCCCCTTGCCACGAGAGGAGGGACGAGAGCGAGAGCCGCCACCGCGGCCTCTGGAGACAGAGTTGGCCGAGGACTTGAAGCCGCCGCCAGAGCCGTGAAACTGCGCCATACGCTGGTCAAAATTGCTAAGCATAGCGAAGAGCTCATCAAGGGTTACCGGAGTGACACGAGCGTCCAGGGCGGAGACGAGGGGCTGGTAGTCTTGATCCAGCCCATGGATGATGTAGGATATGAGCTCGTCGTCTTGGATTGGTTTCCCCGCCGCGGCGAGTTCATCAGCGAGCCCTCTCATGGCGGCGAAGAAGGAGGACACCGATTGGTTGCCCTTCTGCGCGTTGATCAGCGCCATGTGAATGTTGTTGACGCGGCTGAGGGACTGCGACGAGAACATGCTCGCCAGCGCCACCCAGAGTTCGCGCGCCGTGGTGATCGCGGTCACCGTGACGAGCACTTCCTTGGACAAGTGTTGAAGTAGATATCCAAGGACTTGCTGATCCTCCTTCACCCAGAGCGGATGAAGAGGGTTCGGCTCCGTAGTTTCTTTCCCAGCGGCATCTTTGGTGACGTGGGTTTTGGCCGGCTCGGTCGACGTGCCGTCGACGTAGTGGTAGACACCGGCGCCCCGCAGCTGCGGCGTGATCTGGGTTCGCCACATGATGTAGTTGGTGCGGGAGAGTTTCTCCGTGACTCCTCCGCTGAGGGTTGGCTGGGAGGAGGAGGTGGAGGAAGACATGCTGCGCACTTTGGTGGAGATGGGTTAGCTAGGGTTTTGGGAAGAAGATTGCTCTGTATACCATGTGCGAATGCGGTAAACGTCTTGCCGATCCAGGCTGACGTGTTGCGTGTTAAATAGAGGGGTGCGAGCCCTAATACGCGTACAGATTTGTTGGAGAGATTACATCTTGGGAGAGAAGAATACAAGAGATAAAACAAGATAAAGAGTACAAGAGTATCCCGTATAACTACCCCTCCTCCGGTGGCGATCCTCCTTGCTGTACACGCTAACCATATAACGCATATATGTTTAACAGGCACAACAGCTCCTTCCTTGCAGTAGGCGAACACCAAGCTGCCATCATCATGTATGCACTCGCCCACAAAGCTGAAACAGGTCAAGAGGAGCAGTTTTAGAACTTGAGTATGTTGAATGTATATATTAGTGCCACCTTCCCAAAGAAGCTGCAAGGATTACTATGCGATGTTGGGAACCCCAACGCGAAACAGCCATTGAGGATAGCTTGTATAGAAATATACATTAGTACGCGCAGATTGTTTCTCTGAAGTTAATATCCTGAGGATACATTGGTACATGTAACAAACAGGACATCTGAAGTTAGTACCCAGAAAATAAATGCACAATGCACCTACATTGTAGCTTTAGCAAACCATTAACCTGGGACTGTGTTGAGAGATGCACGTCCTCTACAATGTTGAGAGATCCACGTCATATTCCGGAGAGACAAAGAACTATACATGTGCAATGCCAATTGATCCATCCTTTACATTTCTCATATGGAAGGCATAGGTCCATGCACCAACAGGCAACATGAACGGGTGCCAACAATTTTAGAATCACAGAAATTAGTATGGCATCAAGGTAGACAACAAGAAACACTAATGTGGTGCCTGCAACTTTGAAATAATAGAAATTAGTAGGGCATCGAGGTAGATAACAAATAACACACAGTACTACTATAACTCTATAAGTTGGCTGCTAAATTGGATACGCAACCAGAAGGCGCAAAAAATAATCTGGTGAATGAATTAGAAGATTGACACCTAACCATAGGGAGTACTCAACCATAGGCGAGCAGCAAACTTCATTAAATAAAGGAACATGGCCGCATGAATCAAATCATTTATTTGTCAAATATACTTTGTCATGCTGAATGGAATTCAACGCTGCAAAAAGGAATATTGAAATATATCTATTCTCTGGTCACCAATACAATCACTAAATGCAAAATAAACTAACATTCTCTTTCCATTGAAAAGGAATTCTCTAATAACAGAGTCATTATCGGTCAATTAGACCAAAGTTAGTCTGTAATAGGCTCTTTATAGAGGAAATGCATATTTCATTCATGATAGAAGAAATCAAAGTGAGTTTAACCAAATTGATGCAAGCAATAACCAGAATAAATACCAGCCAGAATATCTCCCCCAAAAACATGAAACACAGGTTTCAAACTGCTCCTCGAAGCATGAGCCGGATAAGGCAAGTTAGGTATGTATCCCCATCATTTTTAGTGGATTTTGTTGGGGTGTCAATAATTTCAACACTCTGCTAACTACCAACACCGAGCACAAAGGAACAGCAAAGCATTTTATTCTGGCTGCAACATGAACTAAGAAGAGGACACCTAGCGAAACAATGATCATAATTTTTTTCAAACAGAAGCATGATGCACACACACACACCTCTCTGATCCACCATTGACTCCAATTTCCAGAATCCAGCCTACCTCTGCATTATAAAGTATATGAAAACAAATCATGTGGGCTGCAACCGCTACTATTCCAGATTATTTGCCAGCACCCAGCAGAAACCAAACCAAGGTTCTGTCTCTCTATCTTTTCCACTTATTTGCTAACCTCTGTGAGGACGAAATCTTTGGAGAAGAATGACGATGCCAAGTCTTGCTGCGGGCCGAACGGGTACAGGTGTTTTGCTGGCAAAAGATACATGTAGTTTTGTGAACATTGGCAATATGACATATGCAAAGCACTGAATAGTAGATTCTGACAAGACCGGTTCATGCCCATTTTTATTGACTTGGTTTTCACAATTAATGACAGATGTTAATTGATTAGACTAATCTGTTGATCATGCTTTAGCAGGTTACTTCATCAAATTTGGAAGAAAAATCCCAGCAAAAGTAAGGCCAGCTACAACCTACAAGACTGTTAGTTTAGTAGGCAATGAGTCCCACCACAAGGCCTTCGCCCGCAAGGCTGCAACAACGACCCAGACATTACATAGACGCTTCGACATAAAGAAATGAAAGATAAAGGACAATTTTTATAGCTCCTCCTTTTAGTTTAAAACTATGAGAACAACATGAATGGAAAAAAAATGAGGCAGCATTTCAGAACTACTGTAATAAAGTGGCATTCAAAATCTTCTAATATATAGATATTTCTTGTTACTTCTATTTATTGTTGTTTGGCACATTGATTTTAGTTGTATATACCAGAGGTCAGTACATTTATAAAATGAGGAGAAATGAAAGAGACGGTGAGTACTGACGAATATGGCCAATGTCTAAAGATACTAATCACAATCACAATTCCCTCTGGAGGATAACTGATTATCACAAACTTGTAGGGAAGAAGGTCGCAGCTCACCTACGACATATAGCTGGCATAAAAAGAAGTAGGAGCTCATCATTTCCCATACTTGAACATGCCGCCACCAGCCAATTAACATTCCACTACTGTAATGTAGGAAATGATGGGTACCTTGATTAGAACTAATGGTATGATGAGGTGAATACACCTGCAATTATAAGATGGAGACATCAGGTGTGAGCTTACTGGAATACTAATGTTACAATGAACGAGTATAAATTTCCCAAACTTACAGGTTGCGTTATTACTTTCAAAAAATGCTTAGCAAGATAGAAATGTTGATCCTACATAAACCTGTCAGGATAATCTAGGAAATAAAGATGAACCGATGTGGCAGTGCATAAAAGACATGTATATCAGAATAAAATGGATTGCTATTAAAATTAACAAATACGACCACTAAATCTGCAACTATCCTCACACCGGCAAGAGACAACAATGGCAAGAGCAATTCATAGCAAATCAGGTAAGTAAGATAAGCACTGACATAACCAGAGAATATATGAACACTCAACATGGTGGACGTGCTCATTTCGACATAGTGAGTGTTGGATTATGGATGGGCTTAGGCCCATATAAGACACTAATCCCTGGTTAATCTTGAGGCCCATGTATGAGATGGCATGTGGTGGGAAGTTTAGTCCCACCTTGCTAGTTGAGGAGAGTTGAGACCCTCTTTATAAGGGCTGCTCTACCACTTGCCATTGGGAGCTTGGGAAGAGGAGTGGTACACGCGCGCTCCTCCTCCTCCGCCGCTCGCCTCGCCACGCCTCGCCTCGTCACGACGCGCGCGCGCGTCGCGGGAATGAGCCGAGCCGAAGCTTATTTTTGCCGCTCAGGAATGAATTAATTAATCAGGGATTAATTAACGAGTCGCTAACATGTGGGCCACTGTCCAAGACGTTGGACTGTGGGCTCACTTGTGTTGCCGGGATTCGTCGACCCCTTGCCGGGGGTGCGACCCTTGCCGGGACCCTCGTTGCCGTGATTCGTTGACCCCTTGCCGGGGTGCGACGCTTGCCGGGAACAACGACTCCCTTGCCGGTCGTGGGCCGACTCGGTCGTGGGCCTCCGCAAGGCCCACGACTTTCTTCCTCACGGACTATATAAGAAGGCTCTGGCCAGTGAAGTAGCCTAGTTCGGTTCACTAACTCCCTCTCGCGTGACCTAGCCGTCATCTATTGTTCCTCACTCTGTGCTGCCTCTGGCGATCCCATCCCGATGACCGCGTGCACGGCTGGTCAGGAGAGTAGGTGCCTCCGGAACCCTGTCGTTTGAGATCCTGCCCGGGAGAACGACAATAAGGTTTTTGGGGAGCGTCTTGACGCGACTGCTCCCGATCCATCCCCAACTCTGTTCGCCTCTGCTTCCACTACTTCCTCTGCATCGACACCATGGCCGCCGCCGCCGCCGCTAAGAAGAAGGCCACGGACGACGCCGAGGCTGCTGCTGCAGCCGCCGCGTTGGTTTGGCCAACCGGAGGGTATGATCTGTTCATCCCTCGTTTACTCATACTTATGCTAGCCGTATATGTGCTGCTCATAGAAGGTTCAATTCTATGTTCTGTACGTGCTAGTATGCTTAGGTATTGCTATGAGATGCATACCTTTTATGCCATGCTTACTGCTTACTCATGGATAAGTCTAATCGGAAAAGTGCTAATATTTCCAACAATCCAAAAACCTTATTTTAGGCACTTTTCGATTCAAGGCTTTGCTGCTACTCTGAAACCGGAAAAGTTTACCGGGACGCATTTTAAGCGTTGGCAGACTAGGACCACCTTGTGGCTCACAGCGATGAACGTGTTCTGGGTTGGTGGTGTGTCCCTCACAGAAACGATTGGTCAGGAGAAGGCGTTTAGGGAGGCAACCACAATCTTTTTGGGAGCAGTTCTGAGTGTGATTGGAGACAAGTTGGTTGATGCCTATATTCATATGGGTGTTGCCAAAAACTTGTGGGATGCGCTCGAAGTCAAATTCGGCGCAACTGATGCTGGCAGTGAGCTGTATGCCATGGAGCAGTTCCATGATTACAGGATGGTTGATAACCGTTCTGTATTGGACCAGGCTCATGAGATACAATGCATTGCTAAGGAGCTGGAGCTCCTGAAGTGTGAGTTACCGGACAAGTTTGTCGCGGGTTGCATTATTGCAAAACTCCCTCCTAGTTGGAGGAACTTTGCTACTTCTCTCAAGCACTTGAGACGTGAATTCTCTGTTGAGGATGTCATTGGTCATCTCAGTGTTGAGCAGAACTCGAGAGCAAAGGACTCACACGTGAAAGGGGCAGAGGGTTCTTCTAGCGCCAATGTGGTGCAGAAGAACTTCCACAAGTTCAAGGGAAAGAACTCTGTCCAGCAGAATACTACCTTTAAGAAGAAGGGTAAGAAGAAAGACAAAAAGAGAGACGGCTGCTTTACTTGTGGTTCAGATGAACATTGGGCAAACAAGTGCCCAAACAAGTACAAGAAGCCAGCACAGGACTCTAAGTCTGTGAATGTCACTCTGAGCAACAATGATGCGGCATCTGGGTATGGTAATCTGTTTACCATACTTTCAGTTTTTCAGTCCACCGATTGGTGGATTGACACTGGGGCCAATATTCATGTGTGTGCTGATGTGTCTTTGTTTTCTTCCTACCAGGTCGCACGAGATTGTTCCGTCCTGATGGGGAATGGCTCGCATGCTTCTGTTCATGGTGTTGGCACGGTAGATCTGAAGTTTACTTCAGGAAAGATCGTGCAACTAAAGAACGTGCAGCATGCCCCCGCCATAAAGAAGAATCTCGTTAGTGGCTCCCTTCTATGTAAAGAAGGGTTTAAGTTAGTATTTGAGTCTAACAAAGTAGTCGTATCTCGGTATGGACTATTTGTTGGAAAAGGATATGATTGTGGTGGTTTGTTCCGCCTTTCCCTGGAGGATTTCTGTAATAAAGTCGTGAACCAAATTCATTCTAATGTGAACGAATCTGAGGTTTGGCACTCATGTCTTTGTCACATAAATTTCGGTTGTATGACGCGGCTAGCTAAGATGGACTTAATCCCGAGTTTCACTTTAGCCAAAGGCTCTAAGTGCCATGCGTGTGTGCAAGCTAAGCAACCTCGTAAGCCTCACAAGCTTGCGAAGGAGAGACACCTGGCACCTCTAGAGCTCATACATTCAGATCTCTGTGAGATGAATGGTGTGTTGACTAAAGGTGGAAAGAAATATTTCATGACTCTGATTGATGATTCCACTAGATTCTGCTATGTGTATTTGTTAAATACTAAGGATGAGGCTCTACACTACTTTAAAGTCTATAAGGCTGAAGTTGAGAACCAACTTGAGAAGAAAATAAAACGAGTCCAGTCTGATCGTGGTGGAGAGTACTTTTCTAATGAGTTCGATTTATTTTGTGCGGAACATGGTATTATTCATGAGAGGACGCCTCCCTACTCACCCCAGTCAAATGGGGTTGCCGAACGGAAAAATCGTACTCTAACTGATTTGGTTAACGCCATGTTAGATACATCGGGTTTATCCAAGGCATGGTGGGGGGAGGCTGTATTGACATCCTGTCATGTCCTGAATAAAGTTCCCACAAAGGATAATGAGACTACTCCCTATGAGCAATGGGAAAAGAAAAGAACTACACTCTCTTACTTGCGCACTTGGGGCTGTCTAGCGAAAGTCAACGCGCCGATAATCAAAAAGCGCAAGTTGGGACCAAAGACCGTGGACTGTGTTTTTCTTGGCTATGCCAAGCATAGCGTTGGCTATAGATTTCTAGTGGTGAAATTTGAGGTACCTGACCAGAAGGTCGGTACAATTATAGAGTCCAGGGATGCTACATTCTTTGAGGATATTTTCCCCATGAGAGATATGCAAAGCAATTCTAGACTGGAATCTGATGAGACTCCTGAACCTGCTATTCCGATGGAATATTATGAACATAAAAGTGATAAGAGTTCCACGGAGGATGACGAGGAAGCTCCTGTTAGGAGCAAGAGACAGAGGACTGCAAAGTCCTTTGGTGATGATTTCCTCGTGTACCTCGTGGATGATGATACTCCCAGCTCCATTTCAGAAGCTTATGCATCTCCGGATGCTGACTACTGGAAGGATGCGGTCCATAGTGAGATGGATTCCATCTTGGCTAACGGGACATGGGAGATCACTGATTGTCCTTATGGTTGTCGACCATTAGGATGTAAGTGGGTGTTCAAAAGGAAGCTTAGGCCCGATGGTACTGTTGAGAAGTACAAGGCTAGGCTTGTGGCCAAGGGTTATACCCAGAAAGAAGAAGGGGATTTCTTTGACACTTATTCACCTGTGGCTAGACTGACAACCATTCGAGTGTTACTCGCTTTGGCTGCCTCGCATGGTCTTCTCGTTCATCAGATGGACGGATGGCTTTGTAGTAAATGGTCAGGAAGGAAAGGTGTGTAAGCTAGTGAAATCTTTGTATGGCCTGAAACAAGCGCCTAAGCAATGGCATGAGAAGTTCAACACTACTCTGACATCTGCTGGCTTTGTTGTGAACGAAGCTGACAAATGTGTATACTATCGCTATGGTGGGGGCGAAGGAGTTATACTGTGTCTGTATGTCAATGACATACTGATATTTGGGACCCACCTCAAGGTCATTGAGGAGGTCAAGTCTTTTCTATCTCACAACTTTGAGATGAAGGACCTGGGTGTGGCTGATGTTATCCTGAACATCAAGCTACTGAGAAATTCTGAGGGTGGAATTACACTTTTGCAATCCCACTATGTTGAGAAGATTTTGAGCCATTTTGGATATTCGTACTGCAAACCTTCTGCAACACCATATGATCCTAGCGTGCGGATTCGAAAATTCGAAGGCACGACTGTAGATCAATTGAGATATTCTCAAGTGGTTGGTTCACTGATGTACCTAGCATGTGCTACTCGTCCTGACATCTCATTTGTTGTGTGCAAACTGAGCCGGTTTGTTTCCAATCCGGGAGATGTGCATTGGCATGCTATTGAGCGAGTGATGCGCTATTTGCAAGGTACTGCGAACTATGGAATTCACTATTCTGGGTACCTGACAGTACTTGAGGGGTATAGTGATTCGAATTGGATATCTGATGCTGATGAGATGAAAGCCACAAGTGGACATGTCTTCACACTTGGTGGTGGTGCTGTTTCCTGGAAGTCTTGCAAGCAGACGATCTTAACCAGATCGACTATGGAAGCAGAACTCACAACATTAGACACATCATGCGTCGAAGCAGAATGGCTTTGAGAGCTTTTGATGAATTTCCCGGTGGTTGATAAACCAGTGCCGGCTGTCCTTATGAACTGTGACAATCAAACAGTGATTGCCAAGGCTAAGAGTTCAAAGGACAACATGAAATTCACAAAGCACATAAGAAGAAGATTGAAATCTGTCAGAAAATCAAGAAACTCCGGAGTAATAGCGTTGGATTATATCCAGACGGCTAAGAATTTGGCAAACCCTTTTACGAAAGGGCTATCACAGATTGTGATAGAAAATGCATCGAGGGAGATGGGTATGAGACCCACGTAAGTTGCCATGGGGGTAACCCAACCTATGTGATCGGAGATCCCGTGAATTAGGACCTGGGGAAACAATCCAGCGGTCAACTGAGGAGAGTATCCTTAATTAACCCACTCCGTTGGAGATGCACAATACTCTCAATTCTGTAAGGCAGGCTAACTTTTGTCTTAATGTGTTCCAAAGCTTGTGTAAGCAAGATGCTAACCTACAGAGCATTCTTTGGAGGAACACACCTATGTGAGCCCGACTGCCGGTCACAGTCTATGAGATTGGGGAATCTCTATTAAGCTCATGAGAAGGTACGGAGTATGACTAATAAGCTCCACCCGTGGGGTTTAGCCTTCGGCAGCCATGTATCAGCTAACAATAGGCGAAACTTCTGCACGCCAAACTAACAATTCAAGGCATAGTCCATTGTTTAGTTGTGAAGAAGTCTAATCCTGTTGCTCTAGGTGGAAGTTCAACTTAACAGTCTCCACTGAAAATACTGGTATATCAAACATTGTTTGGAACAGTTGACAAACTTATGTGCCTCAAGATCTGGTGGGGGATTGTTGGATTATGGATGGGCTTAGGCCCATATAAGACACTAATCCCTGGTTAATCTTGAGGCCCATGTATGAGATGGCATGTGGTGGGAAGTTTAGTCCCACCTTGCTAGTTGAGGAGAGTTGAGACCCCCTTTATAAGGGCTGCTCTACCACTTGCCATTGGGAGCTTGGGAAGAGGAGTGGTACACGCACGCTCCTCCTCCTCCGCCGCCCGCCTCGCCACGCCTCGCCTCGTCACGACGCGTGCGCGCCGTGGGTTGCGGGAATGAGCTGAGCCGAAGCTTATTTTTGCCGCTCAGGAATGAATTAATTAATCAGGGATTAATTAATGAGTCGCTAACATGTGGGCCACTGTCCAAGACGTTGGACTGTGGGCTCACTTGCGTTGCCGGGATTCGTCGACCCCTTGCCGGGGGTGCGACCCTTGCCGGGACCCTCGTTGTCGTGATTCGTTGACCCCTTGCCGGGGTGCGACGCTTGCTGGGAACAACGACTCCCTTGCCGGGAGTGGGCCGACTCGGTCGTGGGCCTCCGCATGGCCCACGACTTTCTTCCTTGCAGACTATATAAGAAGGCTCTGGCCAGTGAAGTAACCTAGTTCGGTTCACTAACTCCCTCTCGCGTGACCTAGCCGTCATCTACTGTTCCTCACTCCGTGCTGCCTCTAGCGATCCCATCCCGACGACCGCGTGCACGGCTGGTCGGGAGAGCAGGTGCCTCCGGAACCCTGTCGTTCGAGATCCTGCCCGGGAGAACGGCAATAAGGTTTTTGGGGAGCGTCTCGACGCGACTGCTCCCGATCCGTCCCCAACTCTGTTCGCCTCTGCTTCCACTACTTCCTCTGCATCGACACCATGGCCGACGACGCTGCCGCTAAGAAGAAGGCCACGGACGACGCCGAGGCTGCTGCTGCAGCCGCCGCGTTGGCTTGGCCAACCGGAGGGTATGATCTGTTCATCCCTTGTTTACTCATACTTATGCTAGCCGTATATGTGCTGCTCATAGAAGGTTCGATTCTATGTTCTGTACGTGCTAGTATGCTTAGGTATTGCTATGAGATGCATAACTTTTATGCCATGCTTACTGCTTACTCGTGGATAAGTCTAATTGGAAAAGTGGTAATATTTCCAACAGTGAGTACATGGTTAACCAAGCAGATGTGAAAAAACTTCACCATCAAGCCACACATCTCATAGATCAATCAAGTACATCCTACAATCTACCTGCGCATCACAAAGGCCAATCACAAGCCCCAACTCAAGCATGCAATTCTACAATCCAGATCTGCACTGTAAGAAATCAATCTTCATCAACGAAAGGAAATGAAAACATGGAACCAGGCAAAGTCGATAAGTTCAATAAATACACTTGTACATCAGCCAATCCGGACTATACAGCGCTACCAATGAAAGGACTAAGATGGCATACCGTCAAATAAAAGCATACTGTTTTGCAATACAATTGTTTGAGTGCTCCTCAAAATAATAGATATGATCCGTGAAGATCTAATGCAACCCTGCAAGTAAAATAAAGCAACATGAGTTAGCTTCAAAGGATATAATCTGAATTAAAGAAAAAGTCTAATTGGGATTTCTGAACAAGCAAACAAAATATCTGAATATGGTACAGTTCATAGTGAATACTTTATTGTGTTGTTTTCTGTTTTTGAATATCCCATGGACAAAGAATCATCTCCAATTTCTTGTTGATGTGCTTCAAGCTCCACACAAATTCTGAACAAAATTAGATCTCACACAACTGAGAAATAAAGAGAGGACAATATTTTCACCTTGGCTTGAATCGTCAAACCGGTCATGGTGACGCATAGAAAAGCATGCTTGGACAGTGAGGGAGGTGTCTTCACCTGGGGCTTGAATCGATCTAGCCATGTAGGCACAATTTGGGGAGAGAATCGCCTGGGGAGGTCGATGGCGAGCAAGGCCGTGGCGGCAGCGAGCAAGAGGGGATGTGGAGTCCTCCACGACGAGCACCGCATGGCTGGCGAGCCCCGCCGCTGGAGCGCCTCCGTCCTTGCGCCTCCCACTCTTCCCCTTCCTCTCCTTGCTCTCCTCACGCCCCATGCAACTGCAGCACCGGTGACCAAGAGAGGCCGCGTGAGGATGAGGGACAGGAACGGTGGAGCCCGACCTCACCAGCACATGCCAACGCTAGCTGGTGACCCTCTCCCGTGTGCTGCTGCACCTCCCTCTCCTCTGCGTCGTCGCCCTTCGCCTACAGGTCATCGTCGCCATCGGAGAAGCCTCGGATCTAGCGGGATCCATGATAGGAGTGGAGCATGGGTGGATGGGGGAGGACGACGGAGTAGGAGAGAGAGGAGGAAGAGAAGGAGAGGCAGCCACGGCTAGGAGGAAGGTCGAGGAGGAGGGTGGTGTCAGCACCAGTAGTGATTCAGTTAGCTGTAGCATTTTAGGAGAATACCGGTTCAGTTAACCAACGGACCAGATTGGCTGGGAGCACGAAGACGCACCGCAACCGTTGAATCCTTTTGTAACACCCTGGATGTAATTTACCTAATATGTAATCCAACTCTTGCCGTTTCCAGCGGTAAGTTATTTTATTTCCTCGGGTTCGGGTTTTTGTCTCCGTGTGTTGTTGTCGTTGTCATGCATCTCATATCATGTCATCATGTGCATTGCATTTGCATTCGTGTTCGTCTCATGCATCCGAGCATTTTCCCTGTTGTCCGTTTTGCATTCCGGCACTCCTATCTCCTCCGGTGGTCGTTTCTACCTTTCTTTCGTGTGTGGGGATTAAACATTTCCGGATTGGACTGAGACTTGCCAAGCGGCCTTGGTTTACTACCAGTAGACCGCCTGTCAAGTTTCGTACCATTTGGACTTCGTTTGGTACTCCAACGGTTAACTGAGGGACCGAGAAGGCCTCGTGTGTGTTGCAGCCCAACACCCTTCCAATTTGGCCCGAAACCCACCAAAACCCTCTTCATCATCTAGAGCGTTTGATCACGATCACGTGGCCGAAAACCGCACCTCATTTGGACTCTCCTAGCTCCCTTTATGCCTATTTAAAGGTCCCCCTCCCGAGATTTCGGTTCTTCTCCCCCCGAAACCCTAGATCCACCTACCCCGCTGCCGCCGGACGAAACCGCGTCGGACGGACATGTCTGCCCCCGCCGCCGACCACTCGTGACGCGCCACGTCACCGCCGCCGACCCGCGCGCCGCCGAGGCCCGCCGGGCCCAAGGCAGGCCCCCGCGGCCCGAGCGCCCCCGCGACCGCGCCCGAGCGCCCGCCGCCTTCTTCCCCGGCGCCGTTCGCCGCCCGAGCTCCGGCGAGCTCCGGCGCCGCTCCGCCACTCCGCCGCGCCACCCCATCCCGCCGGCCGCCGCCCCTCCACGCCGGCGACCGCGCCCGCGGCCACCTCCCTCACCGGTCGGCCTCGTCTCCCTCCTCCCCGCGGCAAGTAGTCCGGCAAGTTCATCAAGTCCGGCCGGCGATCCTCGGAAAACGTGCAGCTACAGGAACCCTAGATCTAGATCCAGATTCGAAATCGGGTTGACTTTCTCGTCCCTAACCCTAATTATTTTGCACACTTTGACCTGCTATATCTCCGCATCCGTAGCTCCATTTTGGGCGTGTAGCATATCAAAATGTTCGTCTCAGAGAGCACATCATTTCATCTCATTGCATCATTTTCATTTGAGTTTATCTTGATGCCCGAAATGATGTTGGAAAAGAGCTATTTGAGTTATTTGTCAGATCTGCTGCATCAAATAGCTATTTGTCATTTTCGCCATGATTGATGTGTGCATGATATACCCCTGAGCTCTACATGTATTTTGTTATATGCTTTGCCATCTTTCCAGATGTGCTATCCATGTATTTTTGTGATGTGTGTGGTGACTAGCACAAGCTTGCAAAGTGGTGCATTCGTTAATGCTGATTTCAGGGACTTAGCAATTTCACTAAGTCCTTGATCTGTTTTTATCAATATGCCATATGTTCATGTTGTTTCCTAGTGATCCGTGCCTCTTTTGAGGATGATCAGTAAGGATGTTTTGTTAATCTTATAGTGCTCTATCCATCCATGTCTTTGTTTGCAATTATGGATCACCCTAGCTTGAGTCAATCGAGCTCTACTTTTGCTATTTCGTGAATCTGGGCAGATTGTCTACTTGTTAGCAATTTTGCCGAGGATGTTGTTGTTGATCCGTGCATGCTATGTTATTGTTCTTGCCATGTCTAGCTTATATAATGTGTATTCTTGATGGGTGTATGCTTAGATTGTTATGCTTGCTCTGTAGTGAGTGCATCGAGCTCGTAAACATGCCTACTTGATATCTGATTTGCATGTTCCAGTTTTTCTCTAAGTCTGAGATCTGATTATGTTTTTGCCATGTTCACATGCTTGCAATTGTATTTTCTGATCCCTTTTGGCTCAAGGTCACTAAGGGACTTTTGTTAAGCTCTTTGAGTAGCTCCATGCCATGCCTTGATTTGCCATGTTAAGTTCCTGTAGCATATAGTTTTCTTGCTCCAAAGTGTGCTACCTGATCTGAAATTCCAGGCTTGTGTTAATTTCACTAAGTCTGAGATCTGTTTATCAATTGCACTTTTGCCATGCTTGTTTGAACCTGTTAATGGATGAATTGGCCGTAGCTCAGTGTTCATCTTTTGTTAAGATTTATGAGTGTATCCCTGCCATGTATTTAGTTGCCATGTTTGAGTGCTGTAGCATAATTATCTTGGTGCATTTAGATGGCTACTTGCTGTTTATCGCAGACCGGTGCCATATTTGTTTTGCTTGCCATTTCCAAACCATGCATCCGATTCCGGTGTTCTTTATATCGATTTCAACCGAAATCACCTCACCTTTACAGTGGCACACTTGGATTTCCAAGTTGAGGCCAGGTTCATTCATTCCTTGTCAAATCTCGCATATGCATCACATATCGCATCCCGCATAGCATACCATGTTTGCATCATGTTGTTTGAGCTTTGCACGTGGTTGATTGTGTCCTTTTTGCTTGTTTGTCTTGTTTGGGTAGAGCCGGGAGACGAGTTCGCTAACGAGGAGCCCGTTGAGTTTGCTTTCGAGGATCCAGTCAACTCTGACAACTTTGCAGGCAAGATGATCATACCCTCGAAATCACTTCTATCTTTGCTTTGCTAGATGCTCGCTCTTTTGCTATGCCTATGCTACGATGCCTACCACTTGCTTATCATGCCTCCCAAATTGCCATGTCAAACCTCTAACCCACCATGTCCTAGCAAACCGTTGATTGGCTATGTTACCGCTTTGCTCAGCCCCTCTTATAGCGTTGCTAGTTGCAGGTGAAGATTGGAGATCGTTCCTTGTTGGAACATTATTTTTCTTGTTGGGATATCATTATATTATCTTGTTATCTTAATGCATCTATATACTTGGTAAAGGGTGGAAGGCTCGGCCTTTTGCCTAGTGTTTTGTTCCACTCTTGCCACCCTAGTTTCCGTCATATCGGTGTTATGTTCCCGGATTTTGCGTTCCTTACGCGGTTGGGTAATAATGGGAACCCCTTGACAGTTCGCCTTGAATAAAACTCTTCCAGCAATGCCCAACCTTGGTTTTACCATTTGCCACCTAGCCTCTTTTTCCCTTCGGTTTCCGAAGCCCGAGGGTCATCTTATTAACCCCCCCCCCCCCCCCCCCCCCCCCCCCCCCCCGGGCCAGTGCTCCTCTGAGTGTTGGTCCAATCGAGCGATGTCCGGGGCTACCAGGGGCAACCCTGGGCTGGCCTACCCGACGTATGGCTCATCTGAGTGTGCCCTGAGAATGAGATATGTGCAGCTCCTATCGGGATTTGTCGGCACATTCGGGCGGTGTTGCTGGACTTGTTTTGTCTTTGTCGAAATGTCTTGTAGAACCGGGATGCCGAGTCTGATCGGAATGTCTTGGGAGAAGGTATATCCTTCGTTGACCGTGAGAACTTGTCATGGGCTAAGTTGGGACTCCCCTGCAGGGATTTGAACTTTCGAAAGCCATGCCCGCGGTTATGGGTATATGGGAATTTGTTAATGTCCGGTTGTAGATAACTTGAACCTTAACTTAATTAAAATGAATCAACTGTGTGTGTTACCGTGATGGTCTCTTCTCGGCGGAGTCCGGGAAGTGAACACGGTGTTGGAGTTATGTTTGTCGTAGGTTGTTCTCTAGTTCTTAGTTCGTGCCTTGCCTTCTCTTCTCGCTCTCTTTTGCGAACAGGTTAGCCACCATATATGCTAGTCGCTTGCTGCAGCTCCACATATTTACCTTGCCTTACCTATAAGCTTAAATAGTCTTGATCGCGAGGGTGCGATATTGCTGAGTCCCCGTGGGTCATAGATTACTTCCAAACCAGATGCAGGGCCTGATGACTCCGTTCCAGATGATGCCTTGAGCTCAAGTGGGAGTTCGATGAAGCCTCCCGCCGTTACTATGTGTATTTCCCTGATGATCAGTAGTGGTGCCCAGTTGGGGCGATCGGGACCATGTCGCATGTTGGGTTGATCTTTTATTTTGGTACCGTAGTCGGACCATGAGTGATTGGATGATGTAATGCTATTTATGTACTTTGTTTGATGTGACGAATGTAAGCCAACTATGTACCTTCCCTTTTATTATCTATTTACATGGGATGTTGTGAAGATTACCTTACTTGCGACATTGCTTTCAATGCAGTTATGCCTCTAAGTTGTGCTTTGACACGTAGGAGATATAGCCACATCGAGGGCGTTACACCTTTTTACCGTTGTAACATGACTAGCTCATAGTTACTGTTACTCTCTGGTTAAACTGTCGCATATCGATGTGACCTTGAGTGTTAATCACATATCGATGTGAACTGGATTATTGACTCTAGTGCAAGTGGGAGACTGTTGGAAATATGCCCTAGAGGCAATAATAAATTGGTTATTATTATATTTCCTTGTTCATGATAATCGTTTATTATCCATGCTAGAATTGTATTGATAGGAAACTCAGATACATGTGTGGATACATAGACAACACCATGTCCCTAGTAAGCCTCTAGTTGACTAGCTCGTTGATCAATAGATGGTTACGGTTTCCTGACCATGGACATTGGATGTCGTTGATAACGGGATCACATCATTAGGAGAATGATGTGATGGACAAGACCCAATCCTAAGCCTAGCACAAGATCATGTAGTTTGTATGCTAAAGCTTTTCTAATGTCAAGTATCATTTCCTTAGACCATGAGATTGTGCAACTCCCGGATACCGTAGGAGTGCTTTGGGTGTGCCAAACGTCACAATGTAACTGGGTGGCTATAAAGGTACACTACAGGTATCTTCGAAAGTGTCTGTTGGGTTGGCATGAATCGAGACTGGGATTTGTCACTCCGTGTAAATGGAGAGGTATCTCTGGGACCACTCGGTAGGACATCATCATAATGTGCACAATGTGATCAAGTAGTTGATCACGGGATGATGTGTTACGGAACAAGTAAAAGAGACTTGCCGATAACGAGATTGAACCAGGTATCGGGATACCGACGATCGAATCTCGGGCAAGTATCGTACCGCTAGACAAAGGGAATTGTATACGGGATTGATTAAGTCCTTGACATCGTGGTTCATCCGATGAGATCATCGTGGAGCATGTGGGAGCCAACATGGGTATCCAGATCCCGTTGTTGGTTATTGATCGGAGAGGTGTCTCGGTCATGTCTGCATGTTTCCCGAACCCGTAGGGTCTACACACTTAAGGTTCGATGACGCTAGGGTTATAGGGAATAGATATACGTGGTTACCGAATGTTGTTCGGAGTCTCGGATGAGATCCCAGACATTACGAGGAGTTCCGGAATGGTCCGGAGGTAAAGATTTATATATGGCAAGTCCTGTTTTGGTCACCGGAAAGGTTTTGGTTGCTATCGGTAATGTACTGGGACCACCGGGAGGGTCCTGGAGCTCCACCAAGTGGGGCCACCGGCCCCAGAGGGCAGCATGGGCCAAGTGTGGGAGGGGACCAGCCCCAGATGGGCTGGTGCGCCCCCACAAGGGCCCAAGGCGCCTAGGGTTTGGGGAGGGGGCGCCTCCACCTAGCTTGGGGGGCAAGTTTCCCCCTCTTCCCCCCTTGGCCGCCACCCTAGATGGGTTTGGGGCTGCCGCACCCCTTGGGGTGGAAACCCTAAAGGGGGCGCACCCCCCTCCCTCTCCCCTATGTATAGTTGAGGTCTTTGGGGCTGCCGACACATGAGTTTTGACCTCTCCCTGGCGCAGCCCTACCTCTCTCCCTCCTCATCTCTTGCGGTGCTTGGCGAAGCCCTGCTGGAGTACCACGCTCCTCCACCACCACCACGCCGTCGTGCTGCTGCTGGATGGAGTCTTCCCCAACCTCTCCTTCTCCCCTTGCTGGATCAAGGCGTAGGAGACGTCACCGGGCTGTACGTGTGTTGAACACGGAGGTGCCGTCCGTTCGGCACTAGGATCATCGGTGATTTGGATCACGACGAGTACGACTCCATCAACCCCGTTCACTTGAACGCTTCCGCTTAGCGATCTACAAGGGTATGTAGATGCACTCTCCTTCCCCTCGTTGCTAGATTACTCCATAGATTCATCTTGGTGATGCGTAGAAAATTTTGAATTTCTGCTACGTTCCCCAACACATGGATATTACAATTTGTTGCAATTGGAATTTTATCCGACGGCCGAGGTTGATCGGGTAAATATCCAACGACCCACAGCGATTTGGATCGAGATCCGACGGTCCGTGTCGCGAGGAGATTTCGATCCGACGGCTGAAAATCCAAATGCCCGAGGAGGCTCCATTTTGTTCTGGACTCTAACAATGGGAAACGAGTATATCGATACATCGTTAAACCATATGGTTTAAACAATTTTTTTTAAATTCGTACATTGTGGGTCTCTCACATATATTATTAAATATATTGTCAAACTTATACATAGGTGCTCAAAAAACAAGTATATTGTACTCTAGAATTTTCTACAGATATAGTTTCCTAATTATATAATACAACCACTAGAACTTTCTACAAATATATTTTCCTAATCATATATTACAACTACTATTACAATATTTGTGAAACCACATATTTTAGAGATATGTAACATACATATGTGTAAACTACATAAATTACACAAGTATACAAAAATTAAAAATCGTTAGAAAGCAGAAATTAAATTAGGCGCAACACTTAAAGTATTTTTCAATGATATACAATATAAATATATAATAAATAATTAAATGATATTGTTAAGTATGCCAAATATAAGAAAATATACTCCTTCCCATCAAAAAAAGTATGCTCCTTAACACAGTAGTGTAGTAAGTATAAAATTTCAGTATAAAATATGTATATATCAAGAGGAGCGGGGCAATATGAGAGAATTCAGTGAAGCAGAGTACTTCCTAGATAATATAAAAATACTCTCTCCGTAAACTAATATAAGAGCGTTTAGAACACTACTTTAGTAATCTAAACGCTCTTATATTAGTTTATAGAGGGAGTACTTACTATGCAAGAATAAGAACATTCGTACAGCTCTGCACTACTGCATACAGAACAGAAGCAATAGAAATAAAATAATGCATCAATTCAGTCCACAGATTACTAACTTGATCTATATCATCAAAGAATGTTAAAAGCTCCTTAAAGGCTACCAATTAAAAGACAAAATACATAGCTATGAGATATAGAAGTATTTACCAAATACTTCACTCCTGATTACTGGGGGTGCGGAACAACACGCCAGAACTGTAGATCCCTTCAGAAACCTCTAGGTGGAACTGCAGAGTGCCGGCAAAGGTCTGAATTAACCGGCACATATTAGCTGCCTTGCACAGTGAACTTTCTGCATCAGCATGTGCTATTGGGTCCAAGAGAGAGTAGTTGCTCATAACAAAGTCAAATTCCAAAACACTGGATCCCAATAGAAAAAGTGAACGGTTCATAACTTGAACTGCAAGCTTGGCTTGGGACAGGTTGTTCTTCATCTCTACTTCTTGCTCAGTCCCCGTCAAAATCTCCAAACTGAGACTCGTACACCATGAACAGCCCTGTAACAAATGCAACGGTGGGCACAAGAACTCGATGGGCCCCCTCAATCTCAGCCATCAAGTTCCCAACACCCATGATTTGGCCAGCGTTGCGCTTGCCGATAGCACAGCGTCGAAATCCGACTTGGGCTGAAAGCTCTGCTATTAAATCAATGAGCTCATGGACCTGATGACGTGCCGCGGTAACTTTTGAGGCCAGCACAGCAGGTAAGATTTCGTTTGAGAGTGGCATTGTGCTTACGGACCTACAGCAATAAGAGCAACTCCAACGGGCCGACCCAAACGGACGGCGATTTCGTCCGCTTTTTGTCCGTTTGTGTCGGCCGCCCGCCCGGTGTCCGCCCTATTTTTGATATGGGTCGGCAGCGCGCCCAACGTGCCGACCCATATGTGCAGGCGTGGCCGGCTGGCCGCCCAATTTTACATTGATTTGCATTCAAACATATTGTGAAGCCAAATAGTCTGGCCGCCCAAATAAATAGTATAGTTTACAAGCCAAATACAAATAAAAATGTTTCACATAGTTTTGCAAACGAATAAAAGAAGATACATCTATTGGTTGCCAATATGAGTCCACATATGCTCAACCAAATCATTTTGCAGTTGCACGTGAGTTTCCCAATCACGCATGTCTTCATGAAACTGAGTGAACTGCTCAAATGTTGCCGCTACTCCATGCTCAGGCACAACATTCTCACCCTGAAACTGAAAGCCTTGATCGTACAGACGTTCCGGGCGCTCGTCTTCTACGATCATATTGTGCATGATCACACAAGCAGTCATCACCTCCCATAGTTTCTGCGTGCTCCAAGTATTAGCAGGATACCGAAGAATGCCCCATCGAGATTGCAAAACACCAAAGACACGCTCGACATCCTTCCTAGCACTCTCTTGCTCTTGGGCAAATCTTTTCCTTTTCTCTCCGACAGGGTTGGGTATTGTCTTGACAATAGTGGTCCACTGAGGATAGATACCGTCACCCAAATAGTACCCTTTGTCGTAGTTGTGGCCGTTGACAGTAAAGTTCACCGGTGGGATGTTGCCTTCGGCAAGCCTAGCAAACACCGGTGAGCGCTGAAGCACGTTGAAATCATTGTGTGATCCAGCCATGCCAAAGAAAGAGTGCCAGATCCACAGATCTTGAGACGCCACGGCCTCTAGTATGACAGTGCAAGCCCTGACATGTCCCTTATACTGCCCTTGCCAAGCAGAAGGGCGGTTCTTCCACTCCCAGTGCATGCAGTCTATGCTGCCAAGCATCCCCGAGAAGCCCCTGCTGGCATTCATCACCAACAAACGGGCTGTATCTTCAGCTGTCGGCTCTCTCAAGTACTCAGGGCCAAACACAGTAATCACAGCCTTGCAGAACTTATACATGGACTCTAGGCATGTAGACTCGCTCATACGGACATACTCGTCAATGAGATCACCGGGCACTCCGTATGCAAGCATTCGGATGGCGACAATGCATTTCTGATAAAGGAGAAACCAATCTTGCCGACGGCATTCTCTTTGCACTCGAAGTAGTCATCATAGCCGACCACTCCCTTTCTAATACGGTTGAAAACATGCCTACTCATACGGAACCGGCGGCGAAATTTGTGATGTTTGAACAACGGGTTTGTTGTATCAAAGTAGGAAATGCCCGCTCTCTCGGTTGCGATTCAACGCCGGTAGGTGGCCCGGAATGGAGCCACGAAACAACGGCCGCTGGCTGTTGAGGTGGTGATGGACCAACACGGCAGCCAATATCTCCTCCTCGTCGGACGACGAATCGTCGGAGTCGCAAAGGAAATTGTGGAAAAAGAACTCGTCGGCGGAGTCCATTTCGTACCTTGGCAAACTGTCGAACAACTTGCGGGCGTCGACGAAGGAGACGGCTGGCGAGGGGAGTCGTGGCGCCCACAGACCAGCTAGCTTCTTGGTGAGTGTGACGGCGTCCGACGAGCGTGCCGGTCGGATGTGGCAGGGGCGGCGAGGCGGCTTCTTGGTCATGGGCGGCTGTGCGGTGGTGGGAAGCAGTTTGCTCCCCGGCGGCAAAACGGCGGCAGAGGGCGACGGGGGGGAGGGGCGGCATTGCTGGGCGGATGTGGAGGCGGCGGCAGCTGGAAGAGTCGCCGGAAAAAATGGGCGGCGACGTCGGCGACGGAGAAGGCAGGAGGGTTGCTTTGTTGGCCGCAGGGTGAGACGGGAGGCCAATGTGCCATAGACCAGCGGGCCCGGGGATAGGAGTAGGCAAGCGTGCGCCCGTCGCGTGTCCGCGCCGACGCAAATCAGGCTAAAAAAATGGGCTGGGAATGGGTCGCGCGCGGACGAAAAACGGACACACGTTCGTTTGGGTCGGCACGTTGGGCCGCTTTTTCTGTCCGCGCCGACCCAAACGGACGACCGCGGACGAAATGGGTTGCCCCATTGGAGTTGCTCTAATGACACCGATCAATTTAAAACGGATGAAAGCCATTAGCTATAAACTGAATTTCAACTTTCATAAGCCACAACCCATACAAAGTGACCAATTTAACATACTGTGAAATAATAAGCATTAAAACGAATCTTGTGTATCAGGCTTGTGTATTTTTGTGACCAATGGCACCATGGTGTATATATATCAGTGTATGTGTAAATTGCACGATATGTTGTACTTACTGTATAATAAATGGCAGAAAAAGGCTGTGGCGACTTCAAGCTGCAATGTGGTGGACCTGGAAATTAAAGCCTGGGATAGCCCTGTAGATGATCCTACTTCCCTTCTTTTTGCTCTGAGATTGAATGCAGCGATCACTTATTTTCTAAATGTGCTGTGGCCCAACAGTTGTGGTGTATGAGTATGAAACTAGTCAGGTCATGAATATCTTCTGTTCTGCTGTCTTATATGGAGCTTATGATGGACTTTTCGTAACAAACTCTGTTTTCAGGAAAGACAACAAACTCTGTTTTCAGAAAAGACGGTGGAGCAATGTCAAGGAGGCGCGTGTCTGGAGCTGCTAGAACACCGATGGAAGATCGTCTGCAAAACCTCCCAATCAGCCCTCCTGGACAGAAATCCTGCGCTCCTCGACAAGCTCGGGGTCGAATTACTGCGGACCGCTGGGTAAACCCGACTTTTCTGATCAAACTCGTCCCCTGTTCCTGCAGGAGAACGCTAGCTGGTTCAGTGTTTAGTTTCCTACTAGTACTCCCTCCGTTCGGAATTACTTGTCACAGAAACGAATGTATCTAGACATATTTTAGTTATAGATACATCCATTTTTATCCACTTTTGAGACAAGTAATTTGGAACGGAGTGAGTAGATCGCTGTGTTTGCCTACTGTGAACTGTAATGAACTTTTATCTACTGAGGAAGCTCTCAACTTTCCGCCGTGTAAGTTGTAAAGCTACGATGTTGCTTCGTTGTGCTTAATGGAGCAGGGAGGCAACCTTTTGATGTGAAATACAAGCCTGTGCTGTGATAGTTTAGGCCACAGGTGCTTGTGTGGGTTTTCATGGGGAACAAGAGCTTTGGTTTTGGGCTTGGGTAGCATGCAGCGCAACCATGATGATGAAAACTTAGGTGAATTAGACAGCAAAATCATGGCATTTCAGATCCAAGATTGCTGCGTATGTTGGAAGTAATGTAACCTAGCCAGTAGCCAGCCCAAATTATAGAGGTGAGTTGGGTTAGTAGTTTCTGTGGAACATCTGGTATTCTGGTGGTGTCTCTGGAGCATCAGGAATGATTTTGTTTTTTCCACAAAGAATGCCGAAAAAGGACACCCTGCTGATGCCATATTTTGTGTGCTCTTATTCCTGCTGCAATGGAGGATTCCTTGGCCAAGTAAAATCACAAGTCGTCTCTGAGGAAGTCATTCGTGAAGGAGACATCTTCGGACTGGACTTGTGTGCGTAGTCTGGGAGTTAGTCTTTTTCCTGGTTACCCACAGTTTAAAACTGTTGGTCTAGTTGTTTTGTGATGTTTACCTGTTGCCGGGGAGGCGTCTCTGGAACTGGGAGTGTCAGGTGTAAAGATCATTGCCATAATTTGTAGTTTTGTACTGCAAGGATATGTAGTGGTCAGAAAATGTCTTATATGAAATTACAGAGGGAGTTTAGTAGTTTCAGAAATCGGCTATGGCTCCTGAAATTTTAGACTCTATTTCCTTTGAATTTGCGGTCCAGAGCTGGATGGATAATGTCTGGTCTGGTCTGTACCATGCATACACATACGTTGAATGCCTTTTTTGTAAGGGCCATCTGCATAAAACAGCCTTTTCAATGCTACAGCCAGGCATCTACTACACCACTAGGTACGTAGTAGGAGTACGTGACAGTGCCTGATTTCTTTTAGAAAAACAAAGTAGCCAGCCAAATATGGAAGGCATCTCCTTTTCTTTTCGAATCACGTACGCGACGGTTTCTTGCTTTCTCCCTACTGCCTGTGCATGCATGCCAACACAAAGGAAAAAAACAAAATACACTGCTTTCTCCTAGCTAGCAGCGGGTTTGTACATCTAGACAGACTAGACAGTGCGTGCAGCGGACGCCGATTTATCACCTCTGATCTGGTGGGCAGTAAAATCTTTCAAAGCAAGCAGTAAAATCAACTAAAAAAAAAGTCTTTCAAAGCAAGCAGTGCATGTCTCTCTTTAGTTATTATCTGCACGCACACCACATACTACTACCCCTAGCTAGCTAGCTCAGACACAGCTGGGTACAGCGGTACATATATTATGGCATGTGCATCGCTCCCTCTTCCGGCTATCTTCATCACGCGCGGCCACTCGGTTTCAGATGGCAGGAGGCCATTTCCGGGCATGCCGTGCTCTGCTCAGCCTCAGCCTTAAGCCTTAGCCTCAGCGTCAGGCGTCAGCCACGACCGACCAGCTCTCTCCCACTGTTGCCCAGCAACGGCTCATGGCCATCAATTGATTGATTCCCTCGCTCTCTATGTGTCTGTATGTGGAGGAGATTCGGCCGCGGCTGCTACAACCCGCGACGCGCACTGCTACAATCAGCGGCCACTGGCTCTGCTTCATGCACCTCTATATATTAATTAATGTTTTGTTAAGGAAAGATGGTTGATCCTTGGCTGGACCTTAAAGTTTGTTTCACAAGGCAAATGCCCAAAAAGTCACTTTAGACGACGAGCTCGAGTGAGCCCTATATTTTAAATAGTGCCAATATGTATTTTAAAGTTTTAAAAATTTCAAAAAATTCTAAAAAGATATTACCCGCCGAAAAAGAATTGGCTCCCCAGGTCGCTCCCGCAGGCGGCCCGGGAGAAAACCCTAGCCGCCGCCAGCGCAAGCCCCTCCTTCCCTCGCCGCCGCCGGCGGACGTCGCCGGACGAAGCCCGCGCGGCTCGACGGCGGGGGGGGGGGGGGGGGGGGGGGGGGCTTTCCCTCCTCCAGCTCGAGGCAGGGCGGCGCGAGCCGTTCGTTCGTGCGGGGACTCGGCTCGGCGCGGCGCTCGCGCGGGTGCACGCACCGGCGTGGGTGGCCGTGCTCGCGGCGAGGGCGCGGAGATGGGCGTCCTCGTTCCGGTGATTTGGGGTGCGGCCTCGGTGCGCCTCGACGGGATCTGGCGGGGACGACATGGCGGGTGGCGGCGCTCCGGCGGCTCCTGACGTGTGGATCCGGCGGGTGGGGATGCGGACTGCGGCTCCTGGCTGCTCGACGAGACCCCTCCCGGCGATGCTACGGCTGCAGTGGGTTGCTCGGGCTTCGGCCCGGTAGCCCTGCTCGGCGGGATGGGGTGGGGTGGCGGCCCCCCTTCCCGGCTTGGTGCTATGGAGCTGGTCGGCTTGCTAGCCCGGCGTGGCTGGCAGCGTGGCGACGGGGACAGACCGGTGGTCCAACCACTGCTCTCTTTCCTGCCAGATCCAAGTCAGGGGCGGCTAGGTGTGTCCTCTGCTCCCATCCTCCCGCGGATCTCGCACTCCCTGACACGCCTTGCTCGGTTCCACCCATGTTGGTTGCTTCGGCGTTCTGGTGTTAGTTCGGCAGGCGCTCGGTCGCCATAGCAGGAGGTTTTCCCCTCCTTGCGGTGGTGGCTCTGGTCTCAGCAGCGACGTGGCTCAGCAAAAGGGTGATGAGGGTGATGCTACGGGCGAAAGCCCTATGTCGGCTTCCGTCGGCATCGGCGGTAGCGGCGCTCTGCAGCGTCGGATCCCTCCCTGGAGGTACCGTTGTGTGATGCATTGGTTCCTTCGCCTACTCTGTTCGTTCTCCGGGTGAAAGCCTTAGATCCAGCTCCTGGATCGGACGGCAGCGGCGTCCACGACGTCGTTACCACCTTGGTGGTGCCTGTCTTCGGAGACGTTGCTCCATGTTGCTTACCTGAGGTTTGGGTGGTGTTTGGCTGGCTTGAGGTTGGTGGTTGGTGGTGGTGGTGGTGCGGCTGGTGGTGTGGTTGTGCGGCCGACTGGGGTCGATGGTGGTGTGTGTTATGGTGGTGGTGGCGCGACCAGCCTGCGCTGGTGTGCATGGTGAAGCGATCCAGGTGTAGACTCGGCTGCTTGATGCCCTTCGGCTTCGCCGGCGGTGCTGCTGTTGTGATGTAGACCCGGCTGCGTGTGACTCTTCGTCCGGGTGTGGACTCGGTCGTTCGTTGCCCTTCGGCTGCACCAATAGCCTTGAGGCATCATGGATGGTCTCGGTTGATTGGAGCTCTTCGTCTACGGTGGTGGTGTTCTCGTGCGGCTCAGGTTGGTGATGATTGCTCAAGACTCTCTCGGTCGTGCCTTGTTCGGTTTTTCAGCCCGGTTTCCCTTATAAACGGGGTTAATTTGTTAAGGTTTTTGATCCGGTTTTACTTATAAACTGGATCACTACTCAGGCTTTTTGGCCACTTTGAGCAATATATTCAGGTGGGGAAACTCCCCACCGGTGATTCTCAAAAAAAAAATTTAAAAAATTCTGAAAAAAAATCAAAATGTTCATATGGATGTATATTGCACATGTGCAAATTTTGATGCTGAAATAAGTAACCACGTGAGTTATATAAAAATGATAAAATCGTGATTTTGGAAAGATGAACAGTGCATGCATTATTCACTATTTAGAAATATAATCATTTTGTCATTTTTGTGCAGCTCGCATGTTTACTTATTTCATCATCAAAGTTTACACATATGTAATATACATCCATATGATCATGTAGTTTTTTGGGGGTAATTTTTGAAACTTTAAATGTGATTTTCAAACCATTTAAAATAAAGTCTTCCAATGCAACTGGGCTCAAAAAATCCACTCTTGGCAAATGCCTCTCTTTCTTTGTTAGGCTATCAGCAACACGAGCTGAAGGTGCATTATGTTTTCTGATTGGTTCAGGTTGTGTGTGATAACGAGGGGCAATGTTTCACCAAATATCACCCTTCTTGTAGTATATACACTAAAAGCTGAAGAGTGGTGGTAGTTAAGGAGTCAACCAATTTGGAAGCGGAGGGAGTAGTAGTCAAGGAGTAGCACAAGTGTGATTTGCATGTTCAACAAAGTAAGTGGTAAAATCAAAGGGTAAGCAGTAAAATCTTTCAAAAGGCATCTTTATTCACTAGGCTATGTGCACCACAAGCTGAAGATGTACATGTGCGTACGTATAGCTTAGCTGCACCAGGCCAGTTGGAACGCACGCCACATACCAGTACTAGCTAACTTTGCATTGCAACTCTCTCCCCCTCTCTCTCTCTCTCTCTCTCTCTCTCTCTCACACACACACACAGAGACACCAGTATAGTAGACACACACACACACACACCAGTATAGTAGTGGTATGCTCCACGCCACCGCCCCCATCAGGCAATCTTCGTTGTGCGCGGCCACCCGGCTCGGAGGGCCAGGAGGCCCTTTCCAGTAATGCCGTGCCATCACGCATGCATCTGCAAGTTTGACTGGTAATGGACACAGGGCCTCTTCAATTATTCATGCATGCGTGCTATGGCCCATGGGTACGTTGATACGATCGTCTTGCGCACCTTGCACAGTTGTATGGCTACCCCTTTTTTCTGATTCTATCTAAAAGAAAAGGAGATGCCTTCCATATTTGTTTAGATAGATAGCTAAGGTAGCTACTCTTTTCTTTTGCTTGTTTATATTTATGTACGAGCGAGTACACGAAGCATAGCAGACGTACAAAGCCGACACACATTAGAGCATCTACAACCGGACTTAGCAAATCCGGCCCCTCAAACCTCCGCGGACGCGCCCGGGCGCTGACCGGGCACACGCCCACGTCCTCCTTCATCGCCGGCGCCTCCTCCTCCCTCACATCCAGTGGCGGCGCCTCCTCCCGCTCCTCTTCCTCCTCCCCCAACACCTCCTCGAAATTCTCCTCCGGTTCCGGACCTGCTCAAGGAGGAAGAGACGGTGCTAGATTGTGTAGTAGCGGCGGCGGGGGGCATGGCTAACGGGCTCGAGTGGCGGCGGAGGGAGGGAAGAGGCGGAGGTGCTAAGGGCTGGGGGCGCCGGCCGGCTTAAATAGCTGGCTACGGCCTCGGGCGGCGTGCCGGAGCGGCGACGATCGAGGCGCCCGTCGGGACATCTGGTTTCCCGGTGAGTCCGTGTGGGGCCACGCCGTCAGGCCAACGGGGTGGACGTGCCCGGCGCGCTTGGGCGCCCCCATATCCGCCCCATATTCGGGTTGGATATGAGGGGTGTCGGTCAACCTGAACATTTGAGGACCGTTTGAAGGGCCTGTCTGGGTCAAAAAATCATGACCGGGTGGTGAGGCGGGTTTGAGAGGTGCTCTTACATGTACAAATTTGTTGCTAGGAGAAAGTAGTGTCTTTTTTATTTTATTTTGTGTTGGCATGCATGCACAAGACGTGCGAAAGCAACAAGTGTGGCGTACGTGGTGGTGTACATACTAGCCGGCCGGGCCAGTAGATATATGGTAATAAAGCCTCGTTCAAATGCTTTTGACGGCCAAATCCATCCACCTCGTCTATATATAGAAGCAGGCATACACAAGGTTTGTGTCCATCCATTTTACAGTAGCTCTGCTAGCTGGTATAGCCAAGAACCAACACACCCATTCCACCCGCACGCGCAGGTAGAGGCAGGCTAGGTAGATCGAGATGGCCGCCGCAGGGAACCAGCCCCACCTCCCCCACCCAAGCCCCGCTACCCTGCTCAACGCCGTGCTGGACGAGTCGACGAGCCTGGACAACAGGAACGACCAGTGGACGGAGGAGGCCGCGCGCGAGCTGGGAAACATCGCGGTCGCCGTCCGCGCCAACGCGCAGGCCAGGAACGTCGCCGGTACCAGGGCCGAGCTCACGTCGACGGTTCAGCACCTGACGCCGCTCTTGTGTCACTTCATGAGCGAAGGCTTGCAGATGCGCAAGCTGCGGCGCATGTTCCGCACGGCGGTGGGGGCGCCGATGGTGCCGGCGGCCGCGCCCGACCTGCCGCCATTTTTCCATGTGGGAGATCAATGCATGTCGCAGGCGGAGATCAGCAATGGGATCCTCCGCAACACATCAGAGAGCATGTCCGGAAGGGTCAACGCGGCGCTGACGCTGTTGGACGCGGTGGAGGCCGGGGCGACCAACCCCGACGAGGTCTGGGGCAGCATCAATGAGCACCTGGAGGAGGTCACCACCTACACGGAGATGATGGTGGCTCAGCACACCGCACTGAGCCTCCACATGCGATGCGTGGTGATGAGCATCGCGGCCGGCGTCCGCCTCTACTTGCCCGCCTAAGACATGCAAGCCCCTCCTCCGGTCCAAGCAGAGGTACGGGCCGTTGATGCATTCATTCATCTCTCTCTCTCGCTCTCTCATCTTGCCTTAATCTCTCAGTTGATGCATTCATCTCTCTCTCTCTCTCTCTCTCTAATCTCGCCTTAATCTCTCAGTTCATGCATTCATCCCTATTTCTAGTAACACTCATGTTTTGTTGTGTGTAGGCAGCAGGTGCGGTGATCGTCGGAAGCATCAGGGCCGGCCGGAGGGACGAGCGGAGAGCTAGCTACCTACTGCTCCAGTCCAGGAAAGAATGAATTAGTTGCAGTTTTCGTTTGTGCGATCGAATCGACAAGGCTTGCTAGTTGCATTGATTGCGACATACAGCAGCCCTGCCGTCGGTCTATACTAGTTATCTCCGTGTCAACAGCGTACTAGTAGTAGTGGTAGTAATCCTCCTGGTGATGGTGGTGGTGGCAGCATTGTATCAGAGTCAGTCTAGTCCGGTTTGTTTGTTTGTTTGTTTGTTTGTTTGTTTGTTTGTTAGCTCTTCAAGTTCAAGCTAGTACTGGTAGCTATGGTCAGTTGTGGTGGTGGTCGGTCAACGCATACTAGTACTAGTTGTTGCAGCAGCTGTTGCTTGTAGTGCGTTGGTGTATCAGAGTCATTACCACTCCAGTTTCAGTCGATTATTATGACTAGTAACTATCGCTGTCTTTCATTATCTGCATATACGGTTTTTTCTATTTTTTTTATTATTATTTGAGAAGAATCTGCATATACGTATGCTACTGCCTCCGCATTCCTGCTGCTTTATCTTTTTTTTGAAACAAGATTCCTGCTGCTTTATCGGTGGGTCGCAATAGGCCAACTGCCAGGTTAATTAACATCCATCGGGCAATTTAATTTCTGGCCAAAATGAAATAAAATAAAATGACAAAGACCCACCTCTGACGCAATGCTGATTTTAAAACGCCGTGCAAGATATATTGTTCCAAACATGTTACCGCCTCAACGCAGTTTAAGATTGTTCCAAACATGTTTATTGGCAATGCTGCTAGCTAATGACTCGATGCACTTCAATATTGTTTCGCATCAACATACTTATATAGTAGAAACCGGTCCGTACGAGGGTAAAACACCCACACAATTTCACTACTATCAACCCCACCCACCTATTCTACCAAAACCTTGTGAATTTATTATTGCTTCAAATGAACCCAGCCTCTGATTGCTACTAACACGACTTCTCCAAAGCAGTTTCTTTGATGCCCTGCACAAAGAAAATGCCATGAGAACCAACGGCAGAGTTGAAGAAAACAAAAATGCCATGTTCATGCTTGACTGAAAAGGGCATAGCTATGTGCCAGTCCCTTGAAAATAGTATCAGGGTCAGGCAATTTCCTTTTCAAGTCGCACCTAAGCACATAGCTATATCCAAACTGTTAGTGTTAGGGCAACTCTAACCTATCCCCTAAAAGTTAATGGACGATCCGGACGAGTAAAGTTAATTAATTAGATGAGTAAATTTTTTCTCCTCTATAGGTGGCCGCACCTAGCTGATCCCCTAAACTTTAGTGGAGTAAAAAAAAGTTGATTTTGTGTTCTAGCCGCATGAACTTCAAACATTTCACTATATATTATAAAAACATTGAAACTAAAATATGCATAACATAACCGTCATAACATATGTATCATCATCGTGATTTTCAAATAAAACATGCATAGTTCATCCAAAAGGCGTCACTTCAAAGTTCAAACACAAATGTTTGATCCAAAACCACCGCAAACAAAAAAAAACTATATGTTGTGGATCGAGCCAACCAATGGCATGCACGAACTCAAACGAGATGGTCGCCGAAGAAAACATCACCGCCACCACCATCCTCTCGGACGGTACCATCACCACCACCATTCTGAAGAGAGGCTTCCACTTGGGTCAAGATCTATCTCCCCACGAGTGAGCTCCCAATACTTTCTTGTGGTTTCATCCATTGTGGTTGGATCCATTAACATGATAGCACATTCTTCGGCCTTCTTGGCATCATGAATCCTCTCCTCCTCAAGTGCAAGTCTACTCTCCTATGCTTTTAACTTCCTTTCTTTGGCCACCAACTTTCGAGTCGAGTCGAGCCGAGACAAGAGCTACTCATTTAGCTCGTGAGTTTCGAGTTAAAATTCAAGCCCTACTCGCCATGTTTGTCTGTTGGATTATCTGGAACAAGATAAACGCTAGAGTGTTCAAGAACAAGTTGACACCTCCATTCTACATCCTCAAGCTTATACAAAATGAGGCCAAGCTATAGATCACCGCGGGATCTAGGCACCTAAGCATCATCATGCCCCGAGAGTAGTCTTCCTTGTATTGTCGTGTGGTTCTCTTTCTTGTGATGGGCTATGTTGTGGAGCCATTGCTATGTTTATAACTGAATTCTTCCTCTGTTAACTAATGAATGAGGCAAGTCTTTTGCCTTGGTTTAAAAAAAAACATAGTAGCTAGTAGTAATAGTCCTCATGGCAGCAATATTGCAACGCATTGCTGTATCAGAGTCGGTCTAGTCCGGTTTGTTTGTTACCTCTTCAAGCTCGTTATTATGAGTAGCAGTAACCATTGTTGTGTTCCATACTTATCTATGGTCAACATCGTAAGAGCATCCTCAACAGATGATGCAAATTTGATGATAAAAGTGGGTGTTGTATAATTTACATCACCAAAAAGTGTTTTTTTACATTTTTTTAAAAAGAGCCAACTCCAAGAGAAGATGTATATTTATTATGTGGTGATATAAATTCCTAATCCAAGAGATGGTGTATATGAAGATGTAGAACTAGCTGAACTACTACTTCATTTCAAACATAATTCAAACATAGCAAATTCAACTACTACTTCATTTGAAACATAACTCAAACATAGTTCTAATTTAAAACATAATTAAACATAGTTCTAATTAAAACATAATAAACATAGTTTAAATTACTACTACTCCAACGACTACTACTAGTTCAAACAACTACTTGAACTACATCGAAGATGAAACTACTCTTCATCGGATCTCCTGAACTGCTCCCAGAACTCATCATTTCTCGGGTCGTCGCACCCCTCGTCCTCCTCCTCTGAGTCATCACAGTCCGACGAGTCCAACTCAACGGGGATCACCGTCGAGGGGCCGGTCTCGTCCTCTTTCTTCACCCCCTTCTTCTTCTGCTCATCCACGCGCTTCCAATAGAACTCGGGCTCAGCCTGGAGGTACTCCGGATGCTCCCGCGCGAACCTCGCCATCGTCGCCATCGCCGGGTGCAACGCGAATGGCCGGCTTCTTATTCCTCTTCTTCGTCATCTTCTCCATCCGGAAATTCTCTGGCACGAGAAACTCCGCATCCGCCCAGGTCTCAATCGTCGGGAAATTGAGCTCCGTCCTTGGCCTTGTGGCACGCCATGCTGCGACATCATACGCACGTGCGGCCTCGTCGACAATGGGGTACTTGCCGAGCCAAAAGTGGCGACCCTCGTAGAAGTCAACGTCGAAGTTGCCGGACAACTTCGTCCACACTTCGGAAGAACCCCGTCTTGCTCTTCAGGGCCTTCTTCGGCGGCATGGTGGCGGCGGCGGTTGCACGGCGCTCGAATCGGGGCAACGACTGTGCGGCACAATTTGGCCGGTTTGGTCACGAGCAACAATGGACGGCGACGAAGGAATAGCAAAAAGACACCCGAAGGGTGGTGGGAGGGCAGACGCAACAGTGCAGCGCGGCAAGTGGAGGGAGGAAGAAGACACGCGTGGGTGAACAACTAGAAATGACGGTTGGCAGTTGGAGCATGACATCATTTTTACATAACTGGGATGTGAAGATGCAAATTTGCATCTCTAGATATTTTATTTTACAACACGGAGCAGGTGAAGTAAATTTTTTTTTTGCATCTACATCATCAGTTAGAGATGCGATTTTAGACCTCAGAGATGCAAAAGTTCGTAATTTTTGCATCTACATCTTCTATAGATGCATTGCTCAACAAAATATCACAGGCACACAAGGAAATAAGAACATGTACCCAACAAGATAACCAGTTTAACATCCACCCGGCAAGCTGATGTAATGCCTCAACGCCATTCAAAATAAGACTACTACAATACATGTTATCTGCAGATACTGCATCAAGTCAAAGGTCTCAAGATAAGACTACTGCAAAACATGTTATCTGCAGATAGACCCGCAAGGAGGTAAAACACTTATAACAACAATTCCACCATTCGTTTTACTACCACCGACCACATAGCCATCTACTCTACCAAAACCTCACATTTGCTTCAAATGAAAGCCTGCCTTTGCCTTTCTCTGTTATCCTGCAGGCCTGCAGGAACAAAACGCCATAAGAACCGACAGCAGAGCTGAAGCAAGCATACATCAAGCGACATCATTATACTTCTATCTAATGTAACAACTACAACCCTACAAGAGTAAATAAAGGTATTAACCAAACACGCAATCCTAAAACTGTTGTAAGAGCAGGGATAATAAAATAATTTCAGAACAAACACACACAAGCGACAGTTTCTGTAATTCCTGTGTCATGGGCTAATTTTGACCCACAGTCCTCGTCAAATGCAGATAACGAGTACTGATAAGCTTGATGTGCAGAACAGTATACATAGTTACTGTCTTCAGCAATGGAAAGCATATATTTTAAGTGACTGTCAGCTAAGTCATGATCTACATCTAAAGTACTCCCTCCATCCCATATAATACAAGACATTATTATATCCAATATGTGAATATATTGGATGTAATAATGTCTTATATCATGGGACAGATGGAGTATATCCCATCAACCCATGCCAGACACATACCCCACTTACTTCCAAATAATGAGTAAATTCAGGTTACTTCCAATATAGTATGAAACTACTACACACAATATGAACATTTACCAAACTAAAGAGGGACAGCTCATACATAAAGCAAAAGAAATCATGCATCAATTTAACACAGGCATGAAATGGATTCATTAGTTCAATACCTTGGCCTATAATTCGACTAGTCCTGGTGCACGGGTGGAACCAACATGCCCGCATTGCAAATATTTGCAACAACCTCCAAATGGAACTGGAGATTGCCTGCAAAAGCTTGTATGAGGCGACCGATATTAGTGACCTCGCTTAATACGGTTTCTGCCTCCTGATGAGCTACTGGATCCAAAAGCGAGCAATTATTCACAATATACTGAAACAATGATGCGCTGCTCCCCATCACCAAGAACAAACGGTTGATCGAGTGAACTGTATAATTGGCATCTATCAGAATGTTTCTCAACTGTATTTCCTGCTCGTTTCCCAGCACAGCTGCAAACTGAGGATCACGCACAAGGAACATTCCTTGAACAGATGCATACACGGGCACCATTTCTCGGTACACCCACTCAAGCTCAGCCATCCAGTAACCAGATTCGTCGCCGGTGATGTGATGGGCGTTGTATTCTCGAATGGCACATTGCCGAAGCCCGACTTCGGTCACAAACTGTGCTACGCCATCAATGACCTCACGGATCTGATGGCGTGCTGCAATAGCTTTCGCAGCTAGTAGGCCAGGTAAGATTTCATTTGATTGCGGCATTGTGACTACTGATCTGCACCAATAATAACAACGATCAATTTAAAACAGACAAAAGACACTAGCTATAAACTTAATTGCAACTTTTGTAAGAACCAAAACAAGTAGATCTTCAACCTCACGGCTTGTTTCAGTAAGAACTTTTTTATGTGCTCACTATGTGCTTGAATATTCCCAAAACCAGGCAATAACATCATGTATCTAAAGCTGCCTACACCTTTTAAATTCAGTCATTGCATTTACATGGTCACAACTTTCAAACACATAATAGATGTGCATCATGGTCTCATATTTTCAATTAAAAGATGAGGACCATCCTAGTTACAAGAAGTATTACAGGGCACTTACATAAGAACTAGTAAACTACTATCCATGGTTGCTAACCCACATGACAGAGTATAATAAAAATAAACTATTATCTAGGAAACTGTAAATTGTAGCTAGGCAACTACAACTACAAAAGAATTTGCTAAACTTAGCTAAGCAGAGCCAAATGACCAAAAACTAGAGTGAAGAAATTTGTGTATTGAATGACAATGGATGCAATTTGCGTATCATGCAGTACCCAATGTTTACGAGTCGTTCCAAGGTTGAGACTCATAGACTTACAGTAGTAGTGCTAGACTAGTCGACATGGTACTGTAGCACTGAACTTACAGTACATAACTAATAATACCTAGTAGTAGTACATAGTATTACACTATATAAGTATACAAGTACAGTATACAATTGAAACAAGCAAAGTGGAGTCACTGAGGCAGAGCAGCACCAGCAACTAGCAGCAAGCACAGCAGCACCAGCAGTCTATCTGCGAGCAGAGCAGCACCAGCAGTCCAGCAGCGAAGCAGAGCAACAGCAGCGGCAAGCCAAGAAGAAAGAGGAGGAGAAAGGAGGGGCAAGGCAGAGCAGCACCAGCAGTCCAGCAGCGAGGCAGAGCAGCACTGAGGCTCACCTGCCTGAAGAGGAGAAGAGCACGAGGGGCCGGCGGCGCGAGGAGGGGCGCGAGACGAAGGCGACGGTGGAGCTTCAGATCCGCGACATGGGGCCGGCGACGGTGGAGCTTCAGATCCGCGGCGGCGGGAGTACAGCGGCCGGCGGCACGAGGAGGGCTCGACGGGCACGTCCAGCAGCCGGCGGCGCGTCCAGGTGAGGAGGGGAAAGAAAGGATTAGGTCTCCCGTGGGATGAGGCATCGTATTTATACTCCCCCAGTTTTTTGAGTCGTTCGACTCGAACATGTCGACTAGTCTGGACTAGTCGTCGACTAGTCGATGACTGGCTCGACTCATACAAGTAGTCTACACGAGAAACCGAGTCGACAGCCAGTTTGCGACTCATAGACTAGTCGAGCGACTAGTCTAGACTAGTCGTTCGACTCGTAATCGTTGGCAGTACGTACTGCTTTCATTTAATAAATTAGTAAACCATTTCCATATTCTTTCCTACTACTCATCCTATCCTTCTCATCTACTGTGCCTACTGATCTGCAGCCAATGCCATCAAGATATGCATATATGACACAATCGCAACAATTAGCTTCTTTCGCTTCTTGTCTATCTACCATGCAAAATTGAACAAAAACATGACACCTGCTCAGAGTTCATACGGTACATATAACTTGAAATAGCACACACTCAAATATATCCCACTGTTCATACACAAACAAATACATGCCACTGTCCATACACAATCACACATAGGATCTCGTATTCACAAACATTATATGCTCCTATATGCACGATCAATCCATAGAAAAGCACACCAGAACCAGTTGTATGTGCAGTAGGGTTATACCTTGGATTTTTTCGGATAAATGGACTGCCAGATGCTGATTTCTGAGGGAGAAACGGACTGCAGAGGCTGCCTTGTGCTCTTCCGTGTTAACTGCATAGAAAGGGAGAGATGCATCAGATCTGACACAAAGAGGAGCAGCAAAAGAACAGAATTGAATCGAGTTTCACTGTCCATAACAACTTGCGCTAATCAAGAGAGAAGGGAGGGAGGGGGGGGGGGGCAGCGCCCATTTTCACTTAAAAGATGTGGACTACACTGGTTACTAGAAGGCACTTACATATACAAAAAACTAGTAAAGTACTATTCATGGTTGCTAATACACATGACAGCGTGTAACAAAATAAACTATTATTTAGGGAACTGTAAATGTAGCTAGGCAACCACAAACTACAAAAGATTTTCCTAACCTTAGCTAAGCAGAGCGAGAAGTCAAGAAACTAGAGTGAAGAAATTTGTGTATTGAATGACAATGGATGCAATTTGTGTAACATCCAGTACCTACTGCCTTCATTTAATAAATTAGTTAAACAATTTACCTATTCTTTTGTACACATTTCCACATTTGATAGTTAAGTTACTTCATAGTTCATACACAGTTCATCTATCCCGACATTTATAACCCAATCGTGAATAATGCATCAAGCTACAACAAAATTTTGTTCAATGGACAAATGAATAGTGTCTTCAAGCAACTTGCGGTCCCTAAAAAGTTGACAAAATAGAAAGAAAGGTCATGTTCACACAGGTTGTTTCATCCCTCTATATACTTTATTCTCTAGGTACTCACTTCTCATCCTATCCTTCTCATCTATTGGCCCATAACATACATGTTCACTTATTTATCCTTTTCTAGACTGAACAGCCGATTCCATCATCAAGTGAGGCATAAAAACAAGACAGCCTGCTCAGACATATAACTTGAAATAGCGCACACTCCAATATATCCCCACTGTTCATACACAAACAAACACATGCTCACTATCCATACACAATCACACATATGCTCTCGTATGCACAATCAAATATATGATCCTATATGCACGATCAATTCATAGAAAAGTACAACAGAAACAGTTGTATGTGCAGTAGGGTTATACCTTGGATTTCTGAGGGAGAAACGGACTGCCAGATGCTGGTGATTTCTGAGGGAGAAACGGACTGCCAGATGCTGGTGATTTCTGAGGGAGAAACGGACTGCCAGATGCTGGTGATTTCTGAGGGAGAAACGGACTGCAGGGGCTGCCTTGTGCTCCTCCGTGTTAACTGCAGAGAAAGCGAGAGATGCATCAGATCTGGCACAAAGAGGAGCAGCAAAAGAGTTAATTACACAAAACCACAACTTCAGGATAACTTCTAATACTTTACCACAACGTTTTGAGTTTTTTAACACAAAACCACAACTTCGGGGCAACTTATAACACTTACCGCAACTTTTGAGTTTTTTAATACAAAGCCATAACTTCTGAACTAATTCTCAACATTGAGCCAAAATCTATCGGTCAACTACTTTAATAGCCAATCTGAATGATTTGGCCCATATGTCAGGCTCTAGGTAGCAAGTTCCCTCCTACGTGGCGCTGACTGGATATGTGTAACATAGCAGTCTGCATACGACATCATCGTATCCTCGACGATGCGTTCACCTGCAGCTCCCCAAGACCTCTCTGTCTAGTTCGCGTGCCCCGCCTGACCATGCCATAGTCCGGACGGGTGCGGCTTTGCGACACTAGGAACCTCGCCTTCAAGGATGCTCGGAGTGATCATCCTGTCGCAGAATTTCGACCACCCCACCAACAACCAGCTCCCTGCTCAATGCGTCGGTGGAGTTGATAGCGCCGGTACGGGATGGCAAGAGGAGGAAATGGTAGGCCACATAGGAGATGCGCACATGCCACCTTTTTCCAACTTAGGTCCTAACATGTGGGCCCAATCAATCAGATTGGCTATTAAAAGAAGTTGACCGATAGATTTGGGCTCAATGTTGAGAATTAGTTCAGAAGTTGTGGTTTTGTGTTAAAGAAACTCAAAAGTTGTGGTAAAGTGTTATAAATTGACTTGAAGTTGTGGTTTTTTATTTAAAAACTCAAAAGTTGTGGTAAAGTGTTATAAGTTAACCTGAAGTTGTGGTTTTGTGTAATTAACTCGCAGCAAAAGAACAGAATTGAATCGAGCTTCACTGTCCATAACAATTTGCAGAAAACGAGAGAGGGGGACGGGAGCCGCCGGCGCCTCCATGACCCGCCTCCGTAGTACCCCTGTTCCCCGCCGCCGGCGCTCACATCCACAGCACCCACATCGGGGACCAGGCGGGGGAAGAGGGAGAGGGAGGAGGAGGTGTGTGTGTGGGGTCGGGGGGGGGGGGGGGGGGGGGGGGGGGGGGGGGGGGGGGGGGGGGGGGGGGGGGGGGGGGGGGATGTACCTCGAGCGCCGCCTCTTTGCTCAACCGAGCCGCCGCTCCGATCCAGACCTCCAGCCGCCGGCCGCCGCTGTGGGAGAGGTCAGATCACATCTAGGTTTTCTCCGATATAAAAGAAGGGGGTCATGTTAGGTTTGGACTCTGCAATAATGTGGCCGGCCCAGCTACATAAACGTGGCCGCCCATACCAAAACAGGCCTTCGGCGGTTCGTTGAGGCTGGATACGCACGCGGCCGCGGGACCTCCTATTTACCGCATTATGCGGCAAACAGACGCCTCTTCGCACAGAGCGCGCGCAACTGGCCGGCCCACTGGAGTAAAACTCTTAGTGATTGGTTGGGCGCAAAAAATCAGAAATAGAAAGAATGCGCAACCTGGAATTCAATCTCCAGACGTTCTGTTGTGGTCGGTACCGCGCTAGCCAGCCGAACTGTATACACGGATGTAAAATGAGTAGCACCAACTCTAAAGGACAAACTGTAGCAGCGTAAATGACCATTACTCAATGTTTTAAAAAACACAAACAATTTCTTAAATTCCAATTTCGTTTCAAAATGCGAACAATCTTTTAAAACTTGGAACAGCTTTTTGGAATTATGAAGATATAGTGAAAAATGAGAACAGAAACTTTAAATTCCGAAAAATCCAAACACGAACAAAATTTGAAACTCAAACCTTCTTTGAAAACATGAACAAATTTAGAAATTCCGAACAACTTTTGGAAAACAAGATTTTTTTGAAAGTCTCAACATTTTAGAAACATGAATAAATTTTGAAATTCTGAACACTTTTTTGAAAGTGTGAACAATTTTTGAAAACATGAACAAAATTTGAAACACCATTTTTATTCAAAATACAAACAAATTTAAAAATTCCAAACAATTATTAGAAAAACAAAAGAAATTAAACAATAAACTTTCTTGAAAAGACAAACAAATTTTGAAATTGCGAATAATTTTTGTAAACATGAACAAAATTTTGAAACTCCAATTTTTTCTGAAAACATGAAAAAATTACGAAATTCAGAACTTTTTTGGAAGTTGTGAACAAAATTTTAAAATGTGATATTTTGCGGAATTTTCGAACATTTTTGGAATTACAAATATTTGAAAAGGGAACATTTATTCAAATTATGAACAAAATTTGAAACTACGAACATTTTTTAATCTGTTTTTTTAACAAGAGCATTTCTTGATATTTGAATTTTTAAAAAATCTTGAAAATAAAATCGCACTTGAAAAAGAAAGAAGGAAAAATAATAAACGAAAAAGAAAAAGAATAGATAAAGAAAAGAAAAAAAGAGAAAAAGACATAGAAAACCCCCAAAAAGCCAGTAGAAGAAAATAAACAGAAAAACCCAGTTCTGGGAACCATCTAGAAGGTTCCCAAAACCGGTTGGCTAAGTGGGTCGGCCCAGATCCTCCGGTCATGTCGTTGGCATGTGTGTTGTGTCAACATTTCGATGCAACGAGCGGCAAATAGGAAATACCCGTGGCCGCAAGCAGTTGACGATTCTCCCAGGTTGCTTTGGTTTTTTGTTCGTTGATCTCCACTCCTAATCTCTACTAGTATAATGCCCGTGCGTTGGTCCTTTTTTTTTTTTTCTAATTACACATATAAATATAATGAATAACAAATTCCGCATGTTTAGAAAAGACAAGCTGCAACGACCGAAAAATAATCAAACCCACTTCACTCGCTATGTAATTCGACGATGCATACATAGAGAGCAATGATCTAAATAATTAGCTTCGGGATAGGGAAGGCTTGCCGCCTATCAAATTCGAAGAGAAAATAGGGCAGCTTGCCCACTTTTGGCTCGGACATGGGATAGCAGAGGGGGCCCTTAGAGACAAATTCCGACAACTCTTTGTCATTACGCACAATACAAGTGCAAGAGTCGTGGAGGTCAGAGTGGACGACATATGCACTCCGTTGTTCCAGTAATTGTTTGGGCCCTTTGAAGTGGCGGCTTGGGACCTCCTCCATAACAAGCTAGATGGGGTGAGGTTAACCAACGGGGACGACAAGATTTTTTGAAGGATGGAACCTTCGCGACAATTCTCCATAGGATCCCTAGCTATATAGTGAATTTTTTAAGACGAAAACACAAGGTGGGGTGATGGAACTTGTCGTCCTGTCCACGAGGTGTGGCCAAGATGGAACTTGCAACCATGTCCTATTTAGATGTGTCATTGCAAGGTTGAAAGCACAAGTGCTCCCTGAGTGATTTTGGTAATTAATTTCAACATATCTCTTGTTGGATTAATATTTTTATCTAGTATATTTCAGAAAGTTCAACAAAGGCGTGGCATGGACAAGAGGATGTGGAACCCCTTCTAGATGCTAAGGACAGAAGATTGGCAAAAGCTCAAGACACTCTTCATTTCTATTTTAGTGATCCAAGATCACATTGAGTCCATATATAGGAAAGCCAATACTGTTAAAAGGGGATGAAGTGTTGCTTAATGGTCTACTTGCTCAAAGTGCTTAGTGATATGCTCCAAAGCCCCCAATCACTTTCTCATTTCCACATATGTCATAAACCTAAAGTCAAACTCGGCCCCACCGATTTGATCTATCCGGCGCCACCGAGTACATTTGGCATAGCCACTGCCAGAAACCATAATCAGTTCGGTCTACCGATAGGGATCTCGGTCTCACCGAGATGGGGTTGTAAACTCTCTGTTTCCCTTCGTGACGTTTCGGTCTAACCGAGATAAGCGATCGGTCCCACCGAGTTGGCAATGCAAACTCTCTGCTTCCTTTCTGTAACGTTTCGGTCTAACCAAAATGAGCGATCGATCCCTGATACGTCTCCGTCGTATCTACTTTTCCAAACACTTTTGCCCTTGTTTTGGACTCTAACTTGCATAATTTGAATGGAACTAACCCAGACTGACGTTGTTTTCAGCAGAATTGCCATGGTGTTATTTATGTGCAGAAACAAAATTTCTCAGAATGACCTGAAACTTCACGGAACAACTTTTTATAAATAATAAAAAATCCTTGCAAAAGATGAAGGCCAGGGGGGCCGCGATGAATCTTTCTCTCTGATTTTTTTCTCCCCGAAACCAAATATATAGAGTTGGAGTTGAGGTCGGGGGATGTAACGCCCTCGATGCGGCTATAGCTCCCACGTGTCGAGGCACGACTTAGAGACATAACCGCATTGAAAGCAATGTCGCAAGTCAGGCAATCATTACAACATCCCATGTAATACATAATAAAAGGGGAAGATAACATAGTCGGCTTACACTCGCCACGTCACATCAGAGTACACAAATAACATCCATCATACAAATCACTCATGGCCCGACTACGGCGCCAAAATAGAAAAGACCCCCAACATGCGACAAGGCCCTGAATCGATAACCCCAACTAGGCACCACTACTGATCGTCGGGAAAGGAAACATAATAACGCCGAGAGTCCTCATCGAACTCCCACTTGAGCTCGTACTCGTCACCTGGAGCGGAATCACCTGGACCTGCATCTGGAGTTGTAGTATCTGTGAGCCACGGGGACTCAACAATCTCACACCCACGCGATCAAGACTATTTAAGCTTATAGGAAGGATAAGGCAAGTATGTGGAGCTGCAGCAAGCGACTAGCATATGTGGTGGCTAACTTATACGCAAAAGAGAGCGAGAAAAGGAGGCAAGGCGCGAGCGAGAGTCTAGAGGAACGACCTGCGCAAGCATTACTCCAACACCGTGTCCACTTCTCGGACTCCGCCGAGAAGAGGCCATCACGGCAACACACACAGTTGATTCATTTTAAATAATTAAGATTCAAGTTGTCTACAACCGGACATTAACAAATTCCCATCTGCCCATAACCGCGGGCACGGCTTTCGAAAGTTCAATCCCTGCAGGGGAGTCCCAACTTAGCCCATGACAAGCTCTCACGGTCAACGAAGGAAAAGACCTCCTCCCAAGACGTTCCGATCAGACTCGGTATCTCGGTAACTCAAGACACTTCGATAGGTTAAAACAAGACCAGCAACACCGCCCGAATGTGCCGACAAATCCCGATAGGAGCTGCACATATCTCTTTCTCAGGGCACACTCAGATGAGCGCTCCATACAACTAAAACCAAACCTCGAGTTTCCCCGAGGGGGCGCTGTACAGGACTCTAGTTTGGACCAACACTCAGAGGAGCACTGGCCCGGGGGGGGGGGGGTTAAAATAAGATGACCCTTGAGTCTGCAGAACCCAAGGGAAAGGAAAAAGGCTAGGTGGCAAACGGTAAGACCAAGGTTGGGCATTGCTGGAAAAGCTTTAATCAAGGCGAACTATCAAGGGGTTCCCATTATAACCCAACCGCGTAAGGAACGCAAAATCCGGGAACATAACACCGATATGACGGAAACTAGGGCGGCAAGAGTGGAACAAAACACTAGGCGAGAGGCCGAGCCTTCCACCCTTTACCAAGTATATAGATGCATTAAGATAACATAGCAATATAATGATATCCCAACAAACAAATAGAAGATGTTCCAATAGGAACGGCTCCAATCTTCACCTGCAACTAGCAACGCTATAAGAGGGGCTGAGCAAAGCGGTAACATAGCCAATCAACGGTTTGCTAGGACAATGGTAGGTTAGAGGCTCAATCATGCAATTGGGAGGCTGACAAGCAAGTGGTAGGCATCGTAGCAGTGGCAAAGTAAAAGAGCGAGCAAACTAGCATAGCAAAGATAGTAGTGATTTCGAGGGTATGATCATCTTGCCTGCACAGTTGTCAAAGCTGACTGGATCCTCACAAGCAAACTCAACGGGCTCCTCGGTAGCGAACTCGTCTCCCGGCTCTACCCAACAAGACAAACAAGCAACAAGGATACAATCAACCACGAGCAAGACCAAGCAATATGATGAAATGATGACATGCTATGCGGGATGCGATGCGGGATGCAAAATGCAAGATATGACAGGGAATGCATGAACCTGACCTCAACTTGGAAAACCAAGTGTGCCACTGGATATAGGGGATGAAATCGCTTGAAAACGATATAAAGATCATTGGAATCGGAGCTACGGTTTGGAAATGGCAAGCGTTTTACGATATGACACCGGTCTGCGATTTACAGCAAGTAGGCATCTAAACGCAACGAAATGAACATGCTACAGCCACCAAACATGAAAACAAAATACATGGCAGTGATGTACAAAAGATGGTTAACAAAACACTAGCACTGAGCCATAGGCAAATTCATCCATTAAGGGGTTCAAACAAGCATGGCAAAAATGAATATGCAAAACAGATTCCAGACTTGGTGAAATTAACACTAGCCTGAAATTTCAGATCACGAAGCCCTCTTCGGAGCAGCAAAACAACATGATAGATAACCTGAACATGACAAGTAAGAACATGGCATGGAGGTACTCAACAAGCTTAACAAAATACCCAAAGTGACCTGGGGTCAAAAGGGTTCACAAAATACCCTACCGAGCTCACGAACATAGCTCGAACACAATCAGTTTTCAGACAGTGAAAACTGAGACATGCTGAAATTATAACTCGCGAAGGCATATAGACGAGCTCGATGCACTCACTACTGTGCAAGTCATGGCAAGGCAAACATATATCCAGAAAGAAGACATAATATGCTAGCTACACATGGCAAGAACAAAGGCATGGCATGCATGGAACACTAACGGTAGCATCGGCAAAATCGCAAACGAGTTGACGATCTGCCCAGATTAACAACGAAGCAAAAGTTGAGCTCGATTGAGTCAACCTAGAGCACTCCACAAATGCAAACAAAGACATGGATGGATAGAGCATAACATAAATATAAAAACTCGCTTACTGATCATCCTCAAAAGAGGCACGGATCACTAGGAAACAAGCTGGACATATAGCATCATGAACTAAAATATCCCAGACTTAGTGAAAATCACTAAGTCCCTGAAATCTGCAATCTCAGGTACCTCTCTTCGCAAGCTTGCACAAGACAACACACACATCCTAAACATGCATGGGTGGCACCTCTGGAAATAAGACAAAATGCTTAACAATTCATCCCAAAGGGGCACAGGCATATCATGCATGAATTAAACATGGCAAAAATGACAAAAGTGCATGATGAACTAACGGATCTGCAATTTAACTCACGAAGCCTCCTTCTAACAGCATTTTTGGCATCAAGATGAACTCAAATGCAAATGATGCAATGGAATGAAATGATGTACATGTCGAGACGAAGATTTTGATATATCATATGCCCAAAACGGAGCTACGGTTGCGGAGTTACGAGCAGTCAAACTTCGCATAAAAACTAGGGTTAG